>NW_004524677.1:7809119-7836396 GCF_000260255.1 Octodon degus
GAATTATATAATTCTTTATGCCTATTTTAAAAATATATTTTAATTTTTAAATGGAGTAACTTTCTATGTACTAAGCAAAGAAAGATCCTGATTGTTGCTGTCTTATAGATTAGGACGGGTTCTCAGGTGTCCCTTCCCTGTTCCTTGCTGTATACTGGCCGAGTACCTCCCATAGAGCTTTCTGAAAAGAGAGAGGAAAACCTCTCAGCATGGCACTTGACAGTAAGAGGCATGGTGCTCCTGAATCCCAAGCCTGGGACTTCAGGTCAGCGTGATTGTTTGGCAGCATGAGAACACTGCCAGTGTAAATGACCTCTATGCACGTATTTATTGGTAAATCCAAGAGTTTCAGACAGTTCTATAATATTTCTATGAATTAGAAATATTATAGGCAGTCAAACAGGCTAGTCCTTCAAGGAGACAGTACAAAAGACAAGATCCCATGCAACTGTGATGGAGACAGATGTTCCCACTGTGGGCCAGACCTAAAGACCAAAGATCAAACAAATGCTTACTTTCCTAGAGATAAGCATCCAGGATTGATCATCACCTTGAGGAAGCCAGGAAAAGTCACTAATCCAACCGCTACCGGCTACTGGATAAACTCCTGTTCTATATTCCTGCCCACTTGCTACATGACTCATTTCCCCATTTGGTCCTGGATTTAATCAATTTTACCTGAGCAATGGCATTTATAACCTTATTGGTTGACTGAAGTTTTGTCCCGCCTCATGCCCACCTAAGTGAGTTCCCATGCTCTCCACCTTAGACCCACTTCACTACATGGTTTTGCTCTATAAAAATCCCTGGTAATGGTAGCTTCGCTGTGTGACTCACTCGGGTCCCCCTTCTGTCCCTCTCAGACAGAAGCATTATTTCCCCCAATAAATATTCTGCTCTTAATCTTCATTTCTTCCTAAAATTCATTCTTCAGTTTTAGAGCACATAAAGTCACTCCAGATACCGCTCAGGTTGGGAGTTTCGTTCCACTATACCACAAGCAAGAGAATATAGTTTCTTTAATTTCCTAGCACACAGAAGAGGTGACCTAGTCAGACTGTCCCTTTACGCCAAGTGGCTTTGGTTGTATCAATTAGCACTATAATAGGCTGGGACCAGTGAACAAGGAATGCCAAGGATGAGAGTTTAGAGAACAATGTGCTTTTGCCTTTATTGTTTGTTGAGCTACATTTCCATGTCTTTTTAATGAAAAGTATCAAAATGATGCTCTTTGTTACCATGAGTCACATGCAAAGGTAAAGGATTTGGGGAGTGTGTGGTTTTAGGCACTAAACATGGGAAACCCCCAATCCCTGTAAAAACAGGATGTGCAGAGATCCAAAATGTCTTACAAGTATTATAGAGACTGTGTGAAGATGTTTAGCTTTTATCATAAGCAGAATTGAGGGACATTACGTCAGCACTGATGCGGCTGCTTCTGATTCCTGGTAGTGCTGCTTAGCGAGACAGCGATGTCATCTGTAAAGGAGACTCAAAGGACTTCAGAAATTATCTTGAAATCCCACAATTTGATTCTTTTGAGTACTGCTTGCAATAGACACCTCAAGCGTGCTTATTTCCTTTCTGTGTGTCAGTGTGTAGATGCAGGGATGTGATATCTGAACAGGACACAGATCTACCTCTGAAAGCAAGAAATGGAGAATTTTTACAGGAAAGGACAAGTGGAATGACTAAGCCACGTTCATAGGCTGTTTTTGTTAATAAAGGAAGTGGGTTCTTTTAATATTAGTTCTGAAAGGATCACTTTACTTTTATTGAATTATTTCATTATAGGAAGTGTACCCTAATACACTTATTTTTGCATAAGTCATCGTGATTGAGGAGAAAGTGTGATGCATAATTCTATGCTTGCATAGCTAGAAATTTTGCTTTAAATAGCAAGTGGTCCCTTGGGTTTTTACCCCTGATGTCTGGAAGCAGATTGGTCCCTCCACCCATGAGTGCTTTGCCCTCTTGACTTATCTATCAGCACTCAGGCACTGCTATTTTTAAACCTGGTAGACTGCACATACTGAGTCACCTTTTAATCCTGCTCAGTACTTCAGGGAGGAGAAGCAGCAGGCTGACAGTTCCTGGGAATTGCTCTGGCTGTGGCTTCCTTTTCATGTTCTTTGCTGCTGCCTTATTCAGACTCATCAGAGCAGTTTGGGATGCAGAAGAGTCCTAACTGAGATCTTTGTCTGCTGCCTTTCCTTTTTAAATTGTTTTACTAGTGTGGGTGTTAGTGGCACAGACTGTTTGCACTTATTGTGGGGAGTTGGCATCTGCAGTGCAGTCTTTCCTTTTTAATCAGATTGTTGCTTAACAAAAAAAGCTCTGAGGATTTCTATTTGATTGACAAATGAATTGTCAGTATCTTAGTACTTTAAGGTTATTATGGAGGTCAGGCCTGTCCGTCAGTGGTAGAATATGTAATTTTGAATGATTCAATCCCCACAACAAAGAGGAATTGCAGAAATCAGACATAACAAGGAAGATGTCATGGTAAACCCCAGCACCTATCACCCAGCTTCAGCCGTTACCAGCCTCTGACTGGTTGGGTTTCATTTATATCTGTTTATTTTACTTCCTGCGTCCTCATTAATTTGAAGCAAGTCACTGACACTGTTATTACCTGTTATTTTACCTGTAATACCCCAGTCTAATCAACAGAAGATGAAACACACTATTATTAACTATACCCAAAAGAAAAGTTTGCTGTAATTCCTGTCAGATGTCCAGCCAGTGATAACATTTTAATTATTTCATAAATGTCATATATACAGTTTTGCTTGTTCTTTGGCAACATTCAAGTAAAGCCTACAGTTTTGGTTGCCTGAAGTCTTAACTCTGCACTGCTTCTACACCTTCTTCCATTTTCCTTTCCTTTAATTTATTGAAGAAAGCAGACTGCTTGCTTGGTAGAGGTCAAGCTCTGGACTTTGCAGTCTGAAGGGCTGTGCTGGTGTTCTCTGTCCTCTTAACCGGTCGTGTCCCCTGAACAGTGCTGTTGAATTTAGAGATCAGATCGGACTTAGCTGTATTTGTTTTGTCAAGATTCTGTAGAGTCAGGCTGTGTTCCTGGGTTGGGCCGCAAATACTTCCTAGGTAGATTTTGTGACATTAGCAGTCATCGGTGCCCACATGGACTCACAAATTCACTAGACACTGAACATCGGTGATGGTCTCACTCGATCGTATTTCGTTTACTAGTTTATAATTTCATCTAAATAGAAGTTTTCCCTGCTTCTATGCGGCTGTCCAGTGCGGGACCATGTGTACACATGGGCGTCTTTCAAGAAGCAGCGTAACCTGGCCTTCACGCTGCCGTCCTTGCCGCCTTGCCCAGCCCCCACTTGGGCTGTGTGTGCTGTACTCTGCTGTCTCCGCTGTCCTCACCAGACATGCCACGCCCACTCAGAGACTCCAGGGCCACCCGCCTTGGTAGTGTCCTTCTGTGGTCCCCCACCCCTGGCCCTGCCAGTCCCTGAAGTCCAGCCTCTCCACAAAGTCTCGGGGAATCACGTTTTGGTGGGGGGTACCGGCCTCAGAACCTTGCACTTGCCAAGCAGGCACTTACGTCATTGAGCTCTCTCTCCTGCCATTTTCCTCTCCCCTTTTCTGGACTGCCAGTAGAATTTTTAATTCTGAAAGTTTTGATTACATTATATTTCAAATAGAAATCACATAGTAAAAGATGTATCAAAAATAAATTTAATGTTTAAGTTCTAGCTTATTTTTAACAGTAAAGGTTAATAAGCTATGAGCTTGAATTTATTATCATTATTTTGGAGGTATTAAATGCCAGTCGTCGTGCATGCTAAGCTTACATTCTGCTGCTCAGCCACACATCCAGGTCAGGCTTATCCTTTTCTTGGGAGCGTGACTTTATCTTTCTTGCTACTTGTTATGAGAGTGGCATAAAATAATGCCCACCAAGTACCTCTAGAGGCTGGCAGCTGTCCAGTACTCGTAGGTCATCACCCTCCCCATTCTATAAGTCAGCCAGTGTGTAGGAACCTGCACTTACTGTGGTTAGCTGTATGTATGAAGAGCCTTGATTTTCTGGGTCTCCCAGTGACAGCAGCCCCTCAGGGGTGATGCCACGCTGGCCTATGAACTGTCTGCAGTGCATAGCTGCCTAGTGCAGCTCTTTGTGCTGGCAGAAAGCATGAGGTCAGGAAGGTTGGCTCAGGATAGGGGCTGTCACCATTGTGCAGGGAGGCTGAGGAGATGCCCTCCTGATGTATTTAGCTGCAGCATCTCAGCCCATAGATTTTACAAAGCCCGTGGAGATTCTATTCTTTGCTTCTGTTGCTCGAAGTTCACATGGTGGTCCCTCACCTATCGCGGAGGTTCCATTCCAGACACCCCTATGCTAAAAGAAAATCAGCAAAGTAGCCATGTGTTTAGTGTTTGTATGTATGTTTTAAGGCTTCATAAACCCTTCCCACACTCTTATAAACCTTTCCCACACTTTAAAAAACACTCCTAATGTTTTTAAGCATTTTCTAAATTTGTAAACCTATGTAATTTTAAGGACATACGTGTACTGTGCAGTACTGCAAAATCCCGCAATATAGTGAGACATTCATGATAAATCATTTAGATGAATAGTTTTTTGAAAACCTGCAAAACAATGACTCTGAAAATCAAATCATAGAATAGTGAGGAACTACAGTATTCTGTTCATTGGGCCATTTCAAAAAATACAAAAGCACAAATTGAACAAAATGAATATGATATTTTCCCTTCCAGAATTATCTTGTCTATAAATGTAATGACTTAGCAAGACATTGTCTTAAAATAAAAAAATAAATAAAATACAAGGGCTGGGGACATAACTCATTGTGCAGGGGCTGGCTCAGTTACCTCTTTGTCTGTCTGTCTGTCTGTCTGTCTGTCTGTCTGTCTGTCTGTCTCTGTCTCCATCTCATATTTGCATTCCTTCTGATAGTAGATACATAACCAGCTGATGTCCCCTGCTCACGCCACCTTTCCTCAAGGTCCTACCTTACACCTTTGGCCCAAGGTAATCCCTCTCATGAAATCAGTGTGTGTCTTTCCGCTCATTTGCAATCTCATTTTACAAGCACATCTGCATGAAACTGATAGGTAAGTCCTGTGTGCTCTCCAGAGTCGCCCCCTGCACTTGGTCCTCTGAAGTTCTCTGCACCTCGCCGCTGCTGTATTTTGAGCAGCAGCAAGGGCAGGGTCCAGCCAAGCTGTAGTCTTTCCCTGCCATAATAAGGATGCGCTGGGAAGTGGACATTAAGGAAAACCCATTCCTGAACCATGTGTCTTCCAGGCAGGAGCCAGGAAAACTTCTCCAGAACAGAACTGGAATCTCAAAGTGACGGATACCACAGAGCATCTGCCTATTGCTTTTGGCCCTTAAAACGCCATGTAAAAGGCTTTTTTTGGCCTATGTTTTATTTAAACTGCTAGCTTTATAATTATATATCCTATTTTTCCGGGTAACATGGTTTAGTACTTTTTATTTTATTTCATGTACAAGGCCAGGAATTATAGACATACAGGAAACTGCTTAAGAAATTTGATGACATTCAACCCGTTTGAATTGCAGTTGTCCTCCAGATAGTCCTCAGTCTGGATCCCCATCAGGGTCCTTACAGAGTTTGGGACTTGCTCCTTGAATCTGAGGAAATGCCTCTTGTGTGGCTCGGAAGCACCCCTGCTCCTCAGTACAGCTCTTGCCAGGCTCCTCCTGGTAGATCATCACTTTGGATCCATTTCACCATTCGAGGGCCTGACCTCCTTTCCATCCAGCGACTCCTCTAGATTTCATCGCTTCAAATAGCATCAGAGCCAGGAAGTCTGTAAAGTCTCCTTTTGTGAAGTCGACCCACGTCCCTCCCTAACATCACGACTTCTGGAAACCTTGGGGAGGTTAGGAAGCCAGCAGGCAAAGCGTCTGGGCCTTACTTTGGGAGTCACATGTTTTCCCTCTCTGCAGACCTTTAGTGGGGACGTAGTTTCTTGTGCTAAAATGCTCTTTGGGAGTATGACAAGATGGGAGGGTAAATGTGGAGGCCTTGACTCTCCCGCAGGAGTAATTTTCCTAGCGGAAGCTTGACCTTCTCTTACTTCACAGAATATAAGCTGTTTGCTTGACTTCATGCTGGGGATTTCTAAGAGAAAGACTCATCTAGGCACCGAGACCCACACGCACCAGCCTGGCTTCTCGGCCACTTGGCCTCCACACTGCCGCACACTGCACTTCCTGGGAGACTGGGCCCTTCCCCATGAGCAGAAGTGCGTATCTCCTGCTGGGGAGCAGACAGACTCCACTGGTGTCTGCTCCCAAAATGAATCCTTTAAGGTTTTGTGCATTCTTTTATATATTAAAAATATTTTAATTGAGACATGGCTGTGCAGATTCACTCAAGCCAGTGCGATATTTCAGTACGTGTATAGAATATGTAATGATCAGACTGGGATAGTTCGTATCTCATCACCTCAGATATTTACCGTTTGTTGGTGTTGGGGAAATTAAAAATCTTTTCAACTAGATCTTTGAAATGTCTGGTTAGCTGTTGTCAGCCTTTGTTCCCTCAGTGTGCTCCGGAGCATCACGCTCTTCCTGCTGTGCAGCTGTCCCACTGCACCTCTTCACCATCTTTTCTCCATCCTCCCATACTTTAACCCTTTTTGTTTTCTGTTTTTTTTCAACTTCTATCACACTGACATCTTCCACGCGTGAAAGAAAATGTGATAGTTTCTATACTTGTTTTATTTCACTTAATGTAATGTCCTCCTATCCCATATATGCTTCCCTGACATAGATTTGATTCTTTTTTATTTCCAAATAACATTCCATTGCAAGTATATGCCACACGCACTTTCTTGCCCCTCTGTCTGTGGATGAGCACCTACACTAATTTCCTTTCTAGGCTACCAGATAGTGATACACACCATGGAGTACAAAGGTTTCATCCACAAACTGATTTCATTCCACTTGGATTTTTACCCAGGCATGAAGTTCCTGAATCTTATGATAATAGAACTTTATATAGCTATTTTTCCTCACTATTTAACATCCATCTTCAGAGATCCCTGGCATGGATTATTCTAAGGCCTCTTCTATACAACAGACTAGAAAATGGGCTGACCTAGGTCTTTGCTCTCCTATTAGCCTAAGTTAAAGAAGAAATATACTTCTTGGTCTTCCTGAATTGTACATTTAGTCAAAAGGGCAATGTATATTATTTAGTTATATGTCATTTTTGTTTATTTGCACACTTGTCATGAACATTTCAGATTGCTGAAGTTGATCATTGCATAGTTAATATGATGTAATCGTAAGTCAAGTTACACAGTTGGCCCTGGAAAGATCAGGGATGTGAGAAAGCCTGCGTGATTCGATGTCTAATCATATTCATGGGTGATTGTTTAAAAATCTTATGGTCCATTATTGGTGTCTGAAGACGGAGATGCAGAGAAGGTTAAGGGTTAATCAAAAAAGCTAGTTTACCCAGTGGAAAAGTGACGAAGGATTCTGTTAGTCTTATGGTCTTCCCGGCCACATTTATATAGTTATTTATTTGTTTATTTATTTATTTTTGCAGAACCAGGAAATGAACTCAGGCCCTTGCGCTTGCCAGGGAAGTGCTTATTCTACTGAGCCATCTCCCCGGCCCCATATTTGAGTTGTTATGAGTAGGCACATTTCATGAATAGATGCATAGATCTTCAAAGATTTAATATCATGGTATGGTAAAATTGCATGGGTTGTTTGGGGCAATGTCTTGGGCAGGGAGGCTGTTCAGGGAGGCCATGAGGTCCGCTCTTACTTCATACAATACGAGAGCTTTGTCTTGCTGTCTTTGCTGTGCTGTTTGCAGGGCTGGGTGAATTCGTCAATATCTTAACATCCATCGGAGTAGGCATTAAACTACCTGTAGTAACTGGTAGATTTTGTGGCCACTGCATACGGGAGAAAAACATGACAAAGCAAGATTCACCTGAAGATGTCCTTCATGAGGCCTTAACAGCCAACTACTTTTACTAAATGTCTACGTACAGTAAGTACGTGTCATCTTAGTGTCCTCAGAGACAAACTGAGAAGAGTATGCAGATCACAGGTGCTGCACCTCGTGGGGCGCAGTGATTGTACAAGCATCCAAACCATTGTGTGAGCTGAGAGAATCAAAGTGGAATCCCGGACCAGATGTAGGCCTTTCTAGTTAGCTATCTGCTCCTGGGAGTGGATCCACTGTTCCTTCTAACGCCTGTTTTCAACGGGCGGTGGTTAAGTGTTTGCAATTTATAAAATATGTCAGTGGAGAAGGCATTCCCCCTGAAAGCAGTAACGCTGTCTTTGCTGTGCCATGGTAGGCAGGGTACTGGGTTAGCGTCTGTTGAAATCCACTCTACTGTCTTGTTCATCTATTTCGGCTAATTGCCTGCCTTCAATTTGTAATACGGTAAAAGATAATTTACACCATTCTGCATTACTGTGATAAATAGAAATCTTGTAAGGTAAAGTGCATTACAAGCATTATGTAAAGGGCTTTATTAATAGCAACTTTGTAATTCATAGGAAGGAGCATAGAAGCAAAACATCGCAGAATGGGAAATTCTAATAAGTTTTGAAAAAAAATGTTCAATTTAGGAAGCAAAATTTATTTAATAATAGCCAGAAAATAATTCAGTTTGTCAGAACTGAACTTTTAGCAGGAGTGAGTTATTGAAAAGTATAAGTCAAAGCAGCTTTTGGATTTGTTACATTAGATTCTATTAAATATATGAGAACTTCATTTGAGTATAGTCAGATACATTGTCTTGTTTTTGTCATATCCCTTTCAATTAAGCCCGTATCATGCAGAAAACAAAACTGATAGCAAATCTATGTGAATACTAAATATTAATACACATCAAGTTCAACCAGAGACATTTTCCATAGCAGCATTCCTTTTGAAATAAATGAACGTGTATTTATAGTCTTATTCAATGATGCAAGATAGAAATGATGTTTCACTTCATTGACAGAAAGCATTTTAAAGAAAATTTTATTGGAGCGATTTTATTTTATTCCTATAGTACATTTATTTTCTTAACATAAATTCACTCTGTAAATCAGGATTTCATAGCATGTAAACATTGCAGTTGTTCTCAGTCTTGCTAGTCTTTTTAAATCGTTAGTGCATGGAGGACAACCTCTGGCAAGAGACTTTTGTCCAAATTATGGAACATGAATTTTCTTTCCTAAAAATAGGCTGCTGGCTGCCGCTGGCTCTGCAGAGCCTTCCTATGCCACAGCCATGCTCAGGTTGGGGTTCTCATGCAGGGGTGGTGTGTGGATTCTAAACACTGCATCTGCAGAACCAGACCCAAATATCATCACCGTAAAAATAGTTCTGCTTATGCACAGAAATGGTGCTATGTCTTCAGTATTATGGGAGAAACCACCACTCTTCCTGAAATTGATGTATGCTGACAGTCACTCGTTTTTAAATGTGGAATTCTAGAGCAGGGCATGACCCACTTTCCGGAGGAAGAGGCGCAGGGGGCCTGTGCTTGTTGTTAGAGGTGTGTGGGAGGCTATTTTTATCTTTCCTATTGTTCATCAACTGCTGAGCCGCTCACATTTATGTCTGCAGTAACTTCACAGGCACCCGTTGTGACGGCAACAGGGCACAAAGGTGAAATCCATTGTTCTAAGGAGCAGAGAGTGCGCGGCATCCGGATGCAGTCGGTGAATGTGTGAGCTTGGTGAGGCTCCAGCGTAGGCATCCGAGCCTGCGGGAGCCAGTGCCGCCAGGCGCTGGGACTCGTCCAGCCTTGCTCTTCCCACGATTTCATGTTCTTGCACACTTGCCCAACTAGCCCAAGCCAGGTGCAATTTCACTGCTAGCACAGCTAGTGCACAGGGGTTTGCATGAAGCCCCAAGCACTGTCCTAGACAAATGAGTAACTGATGAGTAAAAAAGCATGCTCTCTGTTGTCTTGAAATAACCAAAGAATTACTAAAATGGGACTTTCTTCTGCTTGCATTTGTTTAAACCAAAGAGATGTCCAGTGAGGTAAGTGGGATTCAGAGGACTCTTCCAGAAGAGTGCTAATTAGACAGACTTCTCTCGTGCTTTTGGTTGCACCTGCATATTGTCTATTTTAAGGGTCATTGTGGACTTACTCTGAAATACTGGAATTCATAATCCTTGTTTAGTAAAATTAGACTTTGTGAAAGAAACCAAGGAAGACAGATTACAAGGACAGGTGTCCTGTTGTCCACCATGCCTGCCCTCGAACTTCCTCTTACTCTGTTCACTGGATACTACTTAAGAAAACCTACAGTGCCAAGATGTGCCCCTGTTTTGTTTGTTTGATTCTTCCCAACACAAAACAGTTCCTTGGAGAAGTTCTGTAAATGCTCACTATGAAATGCCTGCCGACTTCCAGCAGTGTTCACTCACTGGGCGCCTACCAAAGGTTGGATTTATGGAGAATCACCACATTCTGCTGCTTGCTTTCATTGAATACTTAAAATTTCTCTTAAAAGCGCAATTTTTTCTTAAACTGGAGCTTTAAAAGTGGCGAAAATAAACAACCTGCAGAGGTGGTGTGACCGACAAGCAGTGACCTCCCTGCCTGGGCGACACACACCTCTGGCCCCATGTGGGCGCCGGCGCTCAGGCACAGCCTGGGAGGCGGCCAGCTGTCCAGCTCATCTAACTTGAGTGAAATGACTGAATGGGGGAAGCATTTCGATAACGAGGATGTCTGATCCACGTTAGGAGGAAGATCCTCACTGCAGCCTCCAGCTTCTAGGTCCATTTGCCGTGCATTCGCATCACCAGATGCCCTGTTCCTTGCCTTTTTGTACTCCTTAGAGCTCCGCAAGAGAAAACGAGGAGTCGCACCTGCAGACACTCCTACTCTGAGGCTCTCCCTCCGGGAACAGTTTTCTCACCCACCCCTGCCCTCCCAGCCTTCACTGTCCTGGTTGCCCTTCCTCCCTCGCAAGTCAGTCTCAGGCGCCGCACCACACACAGCAGCAGGGTCTGCTGACAAGCGAGGGACACTACAAAGAAGCGCTTAGAATTGGGGGCAGTGATTTTTGAACCAAACAAAGTGCTTGTCTGGAGTTTTGTATTTTTTAAAAAATTTGATATCATGACTATTTATTTTTATTAATCATTAAAATTAAAGCAGTAGTCCACATGGAGAACCATGGTCTACTACAGTCTCCATTTCTATGCAGAGGTCCCTGGGTTTCTCCCTCCTGCCTTCCTGTGTTTTCCAGCCCGTACTACCTGGCACCTAACTGCTGACTGCAGTGTCCTCTCTGTCATGAGGTTTCCTGAATTCCTTTACCACAGTTCTTCGTTTTGCTGCTGGAAACCTTAGAGTCAATCCTAATGAGTAAATCCTGTATTGTGTAGTTGCTTTTCTTCTGATGTCGCGGGAAGCGGGGCAGAAGAGGCACAACCGAAACATGCACCCACGGTGGGTGAGAGCACAGGCCTCAAATTCGGGGGCAGCTGCCGTGTGCTGAGCGGAGGTCACTTGACCTCTTTGTTCCTCAGTTTCCTCACTGATCACGTGGGACTGCTGCTGACACCTATCTGTGCAGGTACCATGAGATTCAGGGGAAGCAGTCAGTGCACAACTCCTGGGGAAACCCAGCCTGCGGTATCCGGAGGTATGCCATTATTTTTAACACTAACAGCATATTTAGTATATGTTTATGGGTTTCATTCAGGCCTTGCCAGAATTTGTTTAAAACGTCATTGTTTTGAGGAAAAAGGAAACACAGAGTCAGCGACCCAGCCTCTCAGAGATAGCTGGTCTGGGTGGTGCGTGCACATGTTGAGAGTGGTTAGGTTTCTGCAGACTTCTAATGGCTCGTGGAGAGCCAAAGCACCCCGTTCAGACCTGGTGAGCAGTAGTGACTCACTTGAGACACTCTTTCTCCATCCAGGCAACACTAGCACTACCAAGCGAAAGTAGAATTAAAAAAAAAAAAAAAAAAGCCCGTAGAGGGAAAAGCATGTGAAAACACAGCACTACCAAAGCCAACACCAACTAAAAATTTGGCTGGAACACCTGGATTTTGTGCACATAATTTTAGTTAGGTAAACATTGAAAGGATATATTTTCTTAAAAGAGGAAGAAGTGACTTCATAGAAAGTAGTGGTTGGCTGTCCTCTTCAGATGCAGAAGACCGATTTGGGAAAAGAATTTGTCTTGTTTTAAAGAATGAAGAGACATAAATTCCAATAAGTATCAGCAATGGGGATTTACATTCCCAGTTGCCTAAATGACAAAATTTATCCCCAAGTGGACTTCGCTGTAGGGTAATCACCTAAGAGCACAGACATGTGCAGGTGGGCTCCTGCGCTTGATCGTGTGACAGTTAAATGGCATGAGGGTTTAATGTGTGTACTAAATACATTAAAAATATATTACTGATTTATAGCTATAAGAATATACTTTATTAGGCTTTTAAAATGCAGTCTTAGAAGTAAGCAGAAACATGTTCAATGTATAATAATTAAATCAACCACCAGCATAATGGTACTGAATTTAAGGCAGTAGATTATTCTTTTGTAGGCAAGGTTTTTGCTATATATAATGAGAATTCAGAAGGAGGCCTGCAAACAAAATTCTGAGAATTAGCATGATTTAAGAGACATTAATCTTTTGCTAGAAAGTTTCTAGCAAAATTTTCCCTTTTGCTAGAAAGGGAAACAAACAAAAATGTGATCTACAATAGCTGGAGGATGAGGAAAACAAATAAAATAGATTCTGTAGGCATCATAGTGTGACCCTTCCTCTCTAGGTGTAAGCATGTGCACATTCCTGTGTATGCAGGGACACACACACACACACACACACACACACACACACACCCCTGGTAATGTGCCAAGCACATGCAGTGATCTGAATAAAGTGAGTGGCACCATTTTCTGGAAGAGAAATGAAGCTGAATACAAAGGCCCATTTTCCATAAGTGTCTGTTGGACTTCAGTGATGTAACAGTCTGCCAGGGAAACATTGAAGTTATCGCAGAATGCTGAGTGATTTAAAATTAGACTAGATGAAGCACTTTACAAATACAATGTGGGAAAGAATCTAATATTGATAAAGAAGTAAAAAGATAATTTACATTATTCTTTTTGGCTTCTAACCTTCAATTGTTTCCATATGGTTCAAAAATAGAAACATAATATTTATTGAACTATTGAAAGTTAGGGCCTAAACATGAAAGAGCTTATTATTTAGCAAGAATGTATTTAATTGTGGCTTTTGCTATAGTTTGGTTATGCAGTATCTCCCAAAGTTGTGAACTACAGTCTGGTATGCAATTTGGAGAGAGTGGGACCTTTAAAAGGTGTGGTCTAGTGGGAGGAAGTGAGGTCATTGGGGGCGTGGCCTGGCAGGGCTGCTGAGACTCCCACTCCTTCTGCTTCCCTCCATTACTTTCTGGCCAGGAAGAGAGCGTACTGCTCCACCTCCTGTTCCCTCTGTGCTGTGCTGCCACACAAAGACCTCTAAAACCATGGACAAAGACCTCTAAAACCATGAGCCTACGTAAGCATCTTCTTCTTATGGATTGGTTATTTCAGATATTTTGTTTAGTGGCAGGAAATTGATGAACTCAGCTTTGTTGTAGAAATAATTCAAATATAGCTGTGTATTAGATCTTTCCAGACAAATATGGAGTTGCAGTGGAGGAACTTAGCAGTCCGGATTTGCTGTATGAATCAGATTCTAAATACATATGTCCAATATAAGTGGTGAGGCTGTCAACAAAACTAAAAGGATCTAGTTTCTGTCATTATATATAGAACAAACTGTCAACAAACTGAATGCAACAAACTGAACTTATTGTGACAGAAAAGACATGGAGATTCTTTGAGGACTCTTATTAGCTGATGTCTTAAAAGCAGGGGGGCGGGGGGCTTCAATAGAGAGCTGCTTGGTTTTGTTTTGTTTTGATTGTGGTCCTGGAGATTGAACTGGGGACCTTGTCTTTGCCAGGCAGACATTTGTGCCGGTGAGCTATCTCCGCAGCTAGAGAGCCACTTTGCAAAGTTGTTTTTTATGTTCTCTCTGACCTCTTCTTAAGTAATGAGCAATAATACAACAGTAATGTGCATCATTATCTCTCGCTCATAGGCAGACCATCATGAAGCTCCATAAAATAAAGAGCTGGAGGAGAACAGGACTATGTATTTTGTACTAGTTTTTGCTTCCTGCTCTATCTATTTCAGATACCCTTCTGAACTATAGTTTCACACGTCACTCTCCTGCTCCTTGCTGGGAAGCCTTCCTCTGCTCATGTCAAATGCACACATTTTCATCAGCAGTGGTTACTTGCTTTTCCCTGGAGTTGTCATTCGATTTTGCTTGAATGTCATTTGCTCAGCAAATGTCAACAACTGGCAAATGACCTTTGTCTCTGTTTCCTGTATGTGAGTGACCTTTATGTTAAGTAGCATACTTCAAGAGCCAGGACTGTGACCTTCTGGATAAATCGTGGATAGCCATGTGGTCCCATAGATGAGTTACTGTCATGCTTTTATCTGATGTAGTACACTTTTGCAGCCAGAAAAGGCGATCAGATTTTGTACAAACCAAATGAAGACAGGAAGAGAAGTTACAGCCTCTTGGGCATGCGAAGTATGACAGTTTTTTTCCTCTCCTGAATTGAGTCAGGGATTCTGTCAACTCTTCTGTGTGTGATGTCAGTGGGAACTCTGAGTGTTGAGGGTGGAGATCCCTAACTTGGACAGTCTGACTGTGGAGCTGTTGGCAGAAACTGGACGTGCTTAAAGGAATGAGTGAGTCAGAAGGCCTGGAACTTGGAGTCACTCTGCCAGTTGCTTCTATTTGAAGGATTTCAGCAGCGAAGACATTGAAAAGACATCAGCTCTTTGGAAATCCTGTAACTTTTCCAGATTTTGTTTTCACTCAGCACCTTAGATTTTACTTTTGTTTTCTTTTTGCAGATTTACAATCGATTAGACAGAAATTGCTGTGGCTTCAGACCTCGCAAGGAAGATGCCTGTGTAAGGAATGGACTGAGGCTGAACTGTCATGACCAAAATGCTGCAAGTCTGTCGCACATTATCCAGCGAAAGCATGACCCGAGACATTTGGTCTTTCTAGACAATAAGGGTTTTTTTGACCGGAGTGAAGATAACTTAAACTTCAAGTTGTTAGAGGGCATCAAAGAGTAAGTTTTATGAGAGAGTAACAACTTCTGGGATAATTACATTTATGTGAAGTCGGTAGTAGCATTCTCAGAAAACTCACATCTAAGTCTGATTGCTTTCATCACTGAAAAGAATTGTAAATGTGAACCTGGGAGTGGAATCCCGAGAGAGCGCTGCGTGACAGCCTATGCTGCCCCAGAAGGCCACGATGTTTTGCATTCATTGTGTTGCTTGGCTCACTTGGTGGAAATTCAGAAAGCTTTATGTGGAAGAATCCAGGGAGCTTGGAAATAGGAACAGGAAGGAGTGAGCAGCAGAAGCGCTGTTATTAGGGCGCAGGAGAGAGCAGGGTGGAGACGGCGAGATATGCAGAGAGCAGCGGGGCAGAGCATTTGATTCCTAGTTAATCTTGAATAACTTTCATGAAGTCATGAAAAATGAAAGCCAGCCTTGGCATAGTCACAGTACCAAGGTACAGTGGGCTGTTTAGGTCAAGTAGGATGGTTTTCTTTTTTATGTATTTGGTACAGGGTCTCACTAGGCAGCTCAGACTAGTGATCCTCCTGTTTTCAGCCTTCCCAGCACGGGGATTATAAGGGTGCTCCGCCAGGCCCAGTCTTGGTGGCCAGCTCAGCTTGCCTGGGGTGGAGCCAGTGTGGCATGTGCTACTGGGGACTGAACTCTTCCCTGTGCTTGCTTAAGCAGGCCTTAGTCTGCTGAGCTATCTTACCAGCCCAGCACGATGGTTTTGAGTGCGTGTAGTCTTCTAGTAACTGTGCTTCAAAGGGGAGCACATCCACCACACAGAAAAGAGAGCCAGCGGCGGTTACACAGGGAAGGACTGCTGCTCTATGCGGGATTGCTCACATGCCTTATTCTCCCTCATATAAGAAACTAAGAGAGTGAACAAAATCTGAGAGGTGTAATAGATTCTGTGAAAGGGAATAAACGCTCAAAAGGGGAAAAAAAACTGGGATGAGGAAAAGGAGAAAAAGAAGGAAGGGAAAATATACACATACACAAGGTAGCTAAGATACTTATGCTATTAATTTCTATTGGTTTGCTGAGGGGAACAGTTAATGCTTAACTGATCAATTTTATATGTATACATCTGGTAATGTGAACAACGACTCTGAAGATAGCAATAAATAATATAATGACCATAGTTAATTTCCTATCATTTTTGTTTTGGAACTCTATCATTTTTAAAATCAATTTTTAGCTTATTTATTTGTTTTGTATTTTTTTAAGGAAGAGTCTACAGAGTATTCAGGGTCTCACTACTAGATCGGATCTGCCTGTTTACATTCTCCCAAGAGCTGGGATTACGGGCGTGCGCCACCACGCTCAGTCTCAATTGCCATTTCAGCTTGCCCCGGGGGGCAGGGCCAGTATGGCAGGCCTGGGGATTGAACCTCTAGCCCCTGCACCTGCTTGCAAGCTCTTTAATCCATTGAGCTATTTGGTCAGCCCTTCTGTATCATTTTTAATGTTTTAAAAATGTTTTTATTTTCTTTGAAAAAAAGTACAGAGCGGAGAACTGATACATTCTGGCACCATTGCAGTGGGTAGAATGCATGCAGGGAGGCAAGTGCACGGGCCTGGGACGGGAGCGGAGCTCCGCACTGCCTCAGGTAGAGCCCTGCTCGGCACCCCGGCCTGGTGTCTGTGTGGAAGCGGAGGCAACTGCGAAGCAGAAGGGCAGGAACCACCTAGAAGGTCTGAACCATTAAACCTAGCTGTGGAAGCCGTGGTTAGCTTTCAAACCCCACCTCCCAGTGGGTGGGGCTACCCTATGGATGCTTTCTGCCTTGCTCAGGGATGAGCTTAACTGAGGAACTAGGGAGATGGAGACTTACGAGATGGGGGTGCCTGGTGAAACAGCAAGCCAGCACTGAGAAAGCCAAGGACTCAGGAAAGTATAACCGCAAGCTGGATACTGAGGCCCCCCTTGGCTTGGTGGCGCGTGCCTGTCGTCCCAGCTGAGTTGGAGGCTGAGGCAAGAGGGTGATGCCTTTTAGGCCATATAATAGCATAGCGTACCATAGCGTACCATAGCATACCATAGCATACCATAGCATACTGTAGCAAAGCATGCCAAGCCATGCCATGCCATGCTATGCCAGGCCATGTCACCCCACACCACACCACACATGACACCACACCACACATGACACCACACCACACCATACCACACCACACCATGCCATACCATTCCATTCAATAAAATAGTTTAGAATCCAAGCCTTTCAAATTTTCCACTAGCATATTTTTCTTTTTACACCAATTGATGGCCATGCTAGCTTACTACTCTTCTTCACAAAGTAGGGAATGTAGTATGTACTAGGCCGCAAGTTCTATTCCCAGTATGGCACATGAAAACCCCCAAATCCTTGCAAATTTTAGTCTGAAGCATATCTGAATTTCTAGCCCTAAACTATGGCTTAAGTAAGATGGATTTATGTACTTTGCTCATGACAAATAATAGCATTTTTGTGAGAGCTTCCATCTTGTCCTGCCCCATGTGATACAGGGAGAAAAACTGAGGTCAGGTGGGTGACCTCCAAATGATACAGGGAAAAATGAGCCCCTGACCTGACCTGTATGAGTTTGTATTCTCTAAAATTGAAGAATGAATTTTAGGAACACATGGAGGTTATGGGCAGAATATATTTATTGAGGGAAAGAAAGCTTCTGTCCAAGGAAGAAACAGGAAGGGGGTCCAAGTGGGTAGTCCTTCAGGAAAATGTCTCTTCCAGGGACTTTTATAGGATAAAACCATGTGGGGCTAAGATGGAGAAAGGGGGAACTCTCTTAGGTGGATGTGGGGTGGGACAAAACTATGGCCAACCAATGGGATTACAAGCACCATTGCTCAGGTAAAATTGATTAAGCCCAGGCCCGAATGGGGAAGGGAGTCATGTAGCAAGCAGGCATGAATGTAGAACAGGACCTTATCTGGTAGCCATCAGATAAGGATTCTCTCTGGCCTTCTCAGGGTGAGGATCAATCCGGGATGCTAATCTTCAGGGAGGTCAGCATTTGCTTGGTCTCTGGCTCCGAGCAGGAGCGTCTGTCCCTCCCATGGTTGCAAGGTATCTTGTCTTCTGGTCTTCTGTGTCATCTCCTTCAAAGGCCTGGCCCCATCTGACTGCCCATGATATTTCTGTCTAATTTGGCTGCCTGCAACATAAGGATAACCCATCCCTCACCTCTTTTTGTAGATTGAAAGCACAGTATGTGACACATTCTTTGCCTTTTGTGTGCAAAGGAAATTCTGTTTATAAAGAAATTTATATTCCCAAGGCGTCAGTTACTGTGTTGTCATAAGGGCCTTAAATTTTCTCCTAGAATGAAGAGAGCCTGAAAAAATGTCTATCCATTTCAAACATTCATGTAGATATGAATATTCTTACTTATCCTTGCAAAGAAGATTTAGCTTTAAGTACATTGTAAGGAGTAACGGGTTTAAAGTTAAATAGCCTTTGAATATATAATTCACACTGAAAAGCAAAAGTGAAGACTTCACTAATCCAAGATTTATGCTTTAAGTATTCTTTTTAACTAGTATAATGCAAAAACTAGTAATATTTTTGTTCTCTTTATATAAGAGGATTAATTACTAAAGAGAATAATTGTTTTAACAGTTTTGTTTTTTACATTCTGTCACAGCTAACTTAGCTGAAGGGCTATAGAATTTATGAACCATGGGTTCTTAATATATCATGAAGCAAAAATGCTACTTAATGATATTGCTTTGATTAGATTTCGTAGCATAGATTTTCAGAGAGCTCAAAACACCTCATAAGCACTGTTAATTCCACACTTCTCAGACTCATTAGGCAGGCCATCTCTGAGGCCAGGGGTCTTGGAGGGCATCAGAGTTCCTAGAGCCTGCGCCCTCTCAGCTGGTTCCTGTGTGCTAGCCTAGTATGACCCATTGAAATTTGTAAAGTTATACCCAGAAGGCTTGAGTGCTGGCAATGTGCACACTGTAAGGAAGAGTCTATTCTTGCTGTGTTTAAGTGGCATAATTCAGTTCATTTCAGGGCCGGCCAAATAGCTCAGCGGATTGAAGCACCTGCAAGCAGGCGCAGGGGCCGGGAGTTTGATCCCCAGGCCTGCAGTGCTAGCCCCACTCCCGCCCCCCAGGGAGGGCTGAGATTGCAATTGAGACTGGGGTGGTGGTGCACATCTGTAATCCCAGCTCTTGGGCGGCTGTAAACAAGTGGATCACTGCAAGTCTGATATAGTAGTGAGACCCTGAACACCCTGTAGACCCTTCCCTAAAACACAGAAAAAAAAAAAATTCAGTTCATTTCAAAGCAGTTGTCACACCCAATAGCTCTACCGTGCTTTCCTTAGCATTTCAACTAAAACAGGGAGAGTCCGTCTGGGTGTGTGCTTTAGTAACATGCTGCTTACGATTTTTGAACAAGAAATTTTGTGAAGTTCCTCGCGTAGAGCAAGCACATCCGAGGCCCCTGGCTTCGTGCGTTCCGACTGGAGGAGAAAGCACGAAGCACCCTGAAGGTGGTCAGCATAGTCTCTCCTGAGCACTTGTCAGGTTCTTTAGACAGCTGTCCTTTACAGACTCCCCTGGCTCTCAAGCTTCAGTTTTGTTAAACGTGTTTGAAAACACGTTGTGCAAGTCGCCTCTCCCTTACTGTGCCCAATGCCTGAGACAGTAAACCCAGAGGACAGGGGAGCTCGGGCGCTCAGCGGCGGAGCTTCCCTCATGGCGGCTGGCTCCATTCGTTGGGGCCGCAGCCGTGGCATGGCGGGTGGGCTTGGGCCTGGCGGACCCTCCCAGACAGCAGCTCAGCGCGCCCCGGTGACTTAAACGTCCAGTGGGCCCACCTTTAGAGGCGCCACCACTTTCCAGGGCACCGGCCAGCCCAGGATCGAGCCTTACACCAGGGCTGTAGGGAGGACTGCAGAGCTGGGTGATAGCTCACTGGAATAGTGTGCTTAGTGACATTCTAAGTCACCGGAGCTCTAGAAGTGTGATGGAACCAAAGGCACGCCTTTCTCTACTTGGGCATTTTTGAATGATTCTTTTCTCCTTTCATTACATACATTTGGGATACCGTGTAAGTCAAATTCAGTGGTGTAACTTCTATCTAGGGAAAGTATTTTACCACAGCAGTGATATGGCTTGTGTCTAGTTGTCCCCCCAAAGCCTCATGCAGTCATGGGGTGGACTTCTAGACGTTGTGATTAATTCATGATCCAGTGCTGGGACTATGGGTGTGAGTGCTTCTGGGATTGTGGGTGAGTGCAGCTGGGATTATGGATGAGTGATGCTGGTATTATGGGGGTGAGTACTACACCTGGCCTGGGACAGATAGACTGAATATACCATAAGGGAGACAGACTTGCTCTCTGTTGCCTTTGTTGCTGCTACTCCTCCCTTGTCTCTCTCTGCTCTTCGCCACCGCCATGAACAGTTGCTCTCTGCCCTGTGCCACTCTGCCTTGGAGCCAGCTGAGTATGGACTGAAACCTCCAGTAACTGTGAGCTAGATGAACCAACTTTTCTTTCCTTCATTTTGGTTGTTGGGTATTTGTCCCAGCAATGAGAGAAGAGTAACTGAGACAAACAGTGAGCTTTTTTTTTTTTTTTTGCTGTTTGTGTTTTCTTGCTGAAAACTCTACTTGACACGTAAGAAGATAATATTCTAGAGGATAGATTAGAGGGCTTGTGATGGATGAAACAGCACTCAGGACTGAGGGAATATCCTTGTTGATCTAGTGGAATCCTGATTTACATTCTTCTCTTTGCCTGCTTATCATGACTTTAAATAAAATGCTAGTACATCAAGTTCTGAGTGGTTGAAAAATTCAGTTTGCTTAAAGCCCAGGCTTCTAGTACATCATTATTAAGAGATGTGTTAACTCGGCAGTGACAAACAAGTTTTGGTTCTCAAGGTGCCATTTGATGATGAGATTTCCACCAGATTAATGAAGGGCAGACCAGCTAAGAAAAGAAGGAAGATCCCAAGCAGTTACTAAGAATGAAATGTCATTTTTTTCTTTTCAGATTTCCCGAATCGGCAGTTTCTGTTTTGAAGAGCCAGCACTTACGGCAGAAACTCCTGCAGTCTCTGTTCCTTGATAAAGTGTACTGGGAAAGCCAAGGAGGGAGGCAAGGGATTGAGAAGCTGATTGACGTCGTGGAGCGGAGGGCCCGAATCCTCATGACGTACATCAACGCGCATGGGGCCAGCGTGCTACCCATGAACGAGTGACAAGGCTAGCGCGCTCAGTGTGCACCGGCATTTTTATTTTTATTTTAAAACTAAGTATGTTGACCTCACATTCGCCCAGTATGAGGCAGTACAGACGAATACATGAAATGTATGAATTCAACCCCATAGATGAGATGGAGCTGAACACTATATGCAGAGGTTACAAGGAGTTTTAAAACATGCTGCTCAAAATATATATTTGTATTTGTCTCTAATATCACAATTTCTCTTAGAAACAGATTTCAGATTAGTTATAATCTTTCCAACTAGCTTTCAATAGTATTGTGCATTTAGTAGGGCAGTAGGAACTGGAGGTTCTGACCGATCAGCTGCACTGTATGCCGTTTTGTCTGAGCCGTCCAGCTCTAGTGGGAGCGGGTTCTAAGGTTCTGCTATTGCCGGTTGTTAGAACAGCGGTTGCGACACTATGCAGAGGTGAGTCTGTGCTGGATAATTCAGAAGCAACAACTGCAAAACGGCCAGCATCTACAGCACTTTCCAAACAGAAGTAGTGGACTAATACAAAATCAAGAGTATGATTTCTGAAGTATCTATAAATCATCATCCATCTCTGAGGAGTAGGGTCTACATACCCCATTCCTTTTTAGAAATTTATTTTATTGCCAATATAAAACATCTATGTTTAACAATTTGTATATTTGTTAGCTATTTCTCTATTTTGATTCATTTTTCGGCTAACAGTTTAGAAATTAGACAATTCTAAGCAATAATTTCCCTGTTTGAAATGAACTTAGAGAGTCTTCTATGGATGCTTTAAATATGTTATCATTTTATAAAAGATATACTATAATTTTTGTATAATTAATAATAAAGGATTTGTTCTATGGAATTATATTTATTCTGATTTAGTTGATATTGCCCATATATGAAAATATGTCCACATATTGAGTGTGTTTGAATACATTATCTAGCTGAATCCTGTATGAGAACTGCAAGCAAGATAAAGGAAAACCTAACTTGTCAAGGGCTGGCTCAGTGGATTAAAGAGCCTACTTAGGCGGAGCGCTGGGACTGGGGTTCAATCCCCAGCGTGCCGTGCTGGCCCCGCCCCCCGGGTGCGCTGAGACAGCGCTGGACGCAGTGGCGAGCGCCTGTAATCCCAGTGCTTGGGAGGCTGAAAACAGGAGGCTCGCTGCGAGTCCGATCTGTAGAGTGAGACTCGTAGACCCTGTACTACATACATACAAAAAGAAAACGCTAACTGTGCAATTCTTGCCAATGAGGACGCATGACTAGAAATAAAACAGGGAGTATCAACAATACCGAGCCCCAAACGGGAGGGTCTCCCTAAACTTCTTGTACTGACTTCTAAATTATGTTCGAAGGACCTTGCTGTAATGCTCCTTGTCGGCCCTTTATGCCCAGGGGAGGGGGCTAAGTTCATCAGATGGCATGGATTTGCTCATACATCACCCCTGAAATAATCATACCTCTCACCATCTTCCGTCCTGGACCTTGTTTAAAAACTTTTTCTTTCCCTGAAAGTTTAAGAATATTCATTACGAATATGATACACTATCTTTTCGCAGTCTGTTATTGCTAAAGGGCACCATCTTCTTTCTGGTGACGAGTAATCGGTATCCGTGTGCCGAGGACGAGTGAAGAAGCCCAACGCAGGCTGGGATTTAAGTGAGCGTGCGTGTGGCCGCCGACTGCGCCGGGGCCGGGGGCAGCTCGGAGCCCGCCGCGGACAAGGCCGGAGACTGCGCCGGCCGCGCGGTGACGTCTCTAATCTCCCTCCGCTGGGTCGGTCGCAGCGTTCGGCCCCTGCGCGGGCTTCCTTGCCGGCTTCAAACTGCTCTTGGGCTGTTCTCTGGCCTTTTGTGCCGAGTGGTGCTCCCCAGCACTTCCACCTCCTTGTCTGAATGTCCTTTCATCGATTATTGTCCTTTTTTTTCTTTTCTTTTCTTTTCTTTTCTTTTCTTTTCTTTTCTTTTCTTTTCTTTTGTTTTCTTGCTCTCTCTCTCTCTCTCTCTCTCTCTCTCTCTCTCTCTCTCTCTCTCTTTCTTTCTTTTTTAATGTGTTTGGTACAGTGTCTCACCACGCAGCTCGGACTCGTGGGGATCCTCCTGTCTCAGCCTCCCCAGCGCCGAGATTACAGGCCTTGCCACCGCGCCCCATCTCATCGATTGTTGCCTTGAAGAATTAAAAAGCCTCGGGGCCCAGCTCCTACTTCGACAGAGCCACTGACCTGCAATAATTCTTCGGCTAGCTGCCTTTCTGCCTTGTTTGACCAAGATGACATATTCTCATTTTAATGTACGTTTTACAGAATTTGTCATCAGAATCCAAATTTAAGATACCGACGGAGAGAGTCCAGTGCTCTCCGAAACCCGCATGAGTGTGGTCACCAACTAATCTGCTTCCGGGCCGCCTGGTGCGCCCATCTGCGAGTTTGCACGTCCTGGCCTCTGACTATGCCGGCGTGCTTCACGTTAGCGGAAAGGCCTGGGCACACACGCTTATGTTTGTTATATGAACCAGTGAACAGTGTATTTCTTTTGATATCAGTAGCTAATTCCCGGTGTATTATTTTTGGGTAATGGGCAGCTGCAGGACAAATCTTTAATTTTATTAGGAAACACTCTTTTCTAACTGAAACAATGAAGATACTTGATGTATTTCAAACACATCCAGATTTTGCTCCAATTTGGCTCACACATGCATATCATGTGGCTTATTTAAACGTATAACAAATTTAAAATCTGATAATTTACCTTGGAGGACATGGAAAAACTTGTTTGCATGTGACCTTCTTTAAGGTGTTGATATGAAAATAAAGACATAGCTTAACCCTATAATTCTGACATTTACCTCAGCACAGAATGAAAGACACATTTAGAATGTTCATTTGAGAAAGATACATTACAAATTAAGCATGTATGTGTTTGGGTAGATGTGCTATTTGACAAAAGCTTAGGATGGTTGTTATTTTTATCCATGAAAAAGGAAACAATTGACTCATCACAACTTTTCTTGGATTGTGTGTGTGTGTGTGTGTGTGTGTGTGTGTGTGTGTGTTTGCTACCATCATAATCTTTTTTCTGGTGTGCATTTAGCATTGTAGTATAAGAACAACGTAAATAAGTTTAAAGGTATGAATTCTAAGAGAAGTTTTAATTTTAAAAAAATGATTCAACGTCTTTGCTTGGAGCCAAGCTCACCAGTTATGTTTGAAGATTTCTTTATAATATTCATGTTTATTAACTTCATTAATGACTTAGGGAACTTATTAAAATATAAAACATACCAGACTTATCCTTAATATATTTATAATTTCTGAGCTTGTGCAATGGCCTGCTCATTTTATTTTGCTTTTAAGTAAGCATGGCGTTATATTTAACAAATATCTGGATGTTGATTCATCGATATATGCTTACAAAATTCTCTTATTTACCTCAGCACAGAATGAAAGACACATTTAGAGTGTTCATCTGAGAAAGATACAAAAACGGTATGTAAGTCAAATAAAAATGATAGGTTTTTTTTCCTAAAAATTAAATAATATGACTAACAATCAAGAACTTTCAATTGTGAAAGATAACTTGTCTTATGAGAATTGTTCTCTGAAACTCATAAGTAGCCACAAGAGATTCTTTCAGTGTAATTCTGAGCTTGATGTTCTCTGGAACAGGCTACTTCAAACTGCTGAGAGACAGATGTTACCTTGTGGGTTTTGTCCCACAGTGATTTAAATAATTTTTTGGTGGGAAAGTAAAAAGTAATTCTAAATCTTTTCAACTTATTACCCTATTGGGCATTAATGAGTTTTCTTTTAAATGGGTTTATCACCTTACTGTTTCATCTATAATTTGTAGAAAATATTAGACAAATATTTATTTAATATTTTCACAGGAATCAGTTTCACCTTTTTTAAAATTTTACTTTAATAAAGATCCCACTGTAGGATCATGTAAGTTTATTTGCTTGGGAGTCATAGTTGAACATTCTTGGAAATCTTGTTACCAAGCTTTAATCCCCAATATGGGGAAAATAAAAGCCTCACCTTCAGTGTAATTAGGAGGATGGAACATTACAGAGCACAGCTAAATCCCTGGAAAATGCGAGTTAATGAGGTACTTTATTGACCAGCAACAGTTGGAGAACCATTCTCTTTCATAACACTTAAATGTTTCCAGGCCACATCATCAGTCCCAAATCACTGATATTTGCTCAACTAACTAGCCTGCAATCCTTTTCATTTTCAGTTTATTTTCATTTACTCCTTTGATGTATTAGAAATCATCAGTCACCTCAGACGGTCTTATGTATTTGTTCTGAGGTCTTCCAGAGCCTTACTACTTAGGTTATGTTTTAGAGCAGGAGAAAGCAGTTACTAAGAGCATTAGATGAAGTTAATGGCTGAATTTCTCTCTAAGTGGTTCAGCACATGCAATGCTCCCATTCTACAAACCAATCTAAACAAATGAATGAACTTCGGCCAGTAGAAGCACTGCCTTGGCCTTTACGCAAAGAGCTGCTCCCGCTGCTCCCTTCCCTTGGCCTCTTGGGACTTGAGACTCTCTACCCGTGTCACCTCTGCCTCCTTCCCCTTCACACACAGCAGCCTCATGTCAAAAGCTGGCATTCTCCTTGCTCTTTAAGCTCCTTTTTCCCCAGGGCTAGAGCTCTGCTGTAAGACAGGTCTGACTCAGAGCTACTGGCAGACTGTCCAGAACCCAAGAGTGCACACAGGAAGCGCAATGAGCCTCCACAATCCTTGCTCACAGTGGCCTTGCCTGTGGTTACATCAGCTCAATATCACTGTTTACTGCAGGAAGGTGCCCCTTGGTCTTATGGTCCCCAGACACACCCAGCTTCCTGATAAAAATATGCACAATTATATGTGCATAAAAATTCCCTATGCACCATCTTGCTATAAATGCACTCAGTGTTTCTTCACAGTACTTTTCAAGATTTCTAAAGTGGGTGTGACAAAACATTAAAAAATGAAAACACCCTCTTGGGGCAGGGCCTGTGACTGCAACTGTAGAAGAGCTGTATTGCAAGAGACAGAATGGGCTTCAGGACGGAGCAACCACTGGATGACCGGAGATGCCTCTACCTGTACAGGATGCGCCCAGGGTCTCTGCAGCTGTGGGGCTCCAGACAGCACTTGGTGTCTGAAGGACCTGGTGTTACTGCTCATCTGTGGCTCAGTGTGAGAGGCTGCATTCAGCATCGTCATTTCAGGCCATCAGAAGTATTAAAACTTGAGGCCAATGAATATATTAACTTCATAGATTTTTTCCCCCATAATTTTATTGACAAACAAATAGGAATGAGACTGTTTCTAATCAAATTGCTAGGACAGTTTCAGTAATTAACACATTGTATACTGTCTTCCTAGTGGTTATTTGTTGTACAAGATGCAGACATGATACCCTATTTACAAATACTATTAGAATAAATCCCTCTATTCATTGAATTAAGAGATTGTAGCTATATATCTATCCTAACCATTTTGAATACACAGATACAAAATGGTCATTCATCTGTATCCCCTTTTTTTGTTTAGTTCTGTCATTTAAATATTATAGGTGTGTGAACTCAGCAAAATATTTCAAAATAGTCCAGTAGTCTATAATAATATTAGGTCTTCCACTTGACTGGCAATGTCAGCGGTTGTTGACCTGAGTCCCCTGCAGTTCAACATAACAACATGGCTTTACTTCTTATGCTCTGTTTTTATAATTTTCTGCTGGATGGTTAAGACCAAGATAAAGCAAGACCTATGTAACAAGAATTTTAGCTTTTGGATCTGATAAGGTCAGTCAAAACCCCTCAGGATTTATCCTGACATCCTGTACCTCAGATTGTA
>NW_004524677.1:7838799-7843518 GCF_000260255.1 Octodon degus
ATTCCTGACTACAGCACCTGGTGCAGGTACTGTCTCTGATTATTTTTGAGAGAAGTATAACCCCAACTTCTTGTCATCTTTCCGTTTACATTGGGAATGCTCTGTATTCCCCTCCCCCTGGTTGTGCCGCCCTCGCCATAGCTGGTGGGTTACAGGGAGCTTTTCAAGCTCTGTTTTTGCTTTTAATACTATTAATTGATTTGTTTTTGAAGGTGTTTGTAGGCAATTTACTTAATATAATCCTTTCAGATAGTAAGGAATAGTGTCTGGGGATATTACAATTGCATTTAAATTAATATTTTATAAAATTAAAAATCAGTCCTCAGGCACAGCAGCAACAGTGGCAATGGTCAGTTGTCCAGTGTTTCCCAAATGCAGTGTTGGAGAGGACAGGCAAAGGCCCTCCGCATCAAGGTAGAAAGGCCTGTGGCGCTTTTGCTCTCTGGCTCAAGTCTTGTGTGTGTGTGTGTGTGTGTGTGTGTGTGTGTGCGCACAAGTATTGTTCTCCAGTTAACTGAAGCTTTATTATAATTAGCTGATACTCTCTTGATCTTTGGTCTTGGTGATAGTCATTTTGGTGTTATACTACCCATCATTTTTTTCCCACAATTTTCTTATCTATTTATTCAATTTATTCTAGTGGTCTCCACCACATGACATTACACTTTAAGCTGTCCCAAGTTCTCCCAAAAGGCAGCCATGCAAGGAAGGTGGTGTTAGAATGGACTGGGGTACATTTGGTGGGAAAAGGTAGGGGTGGCATGGGAAGATAATACAGGAAGCTTTAAAAGTTACTTACGCATGAGACAATCGAGGAATGTGGTCGGAGGGGTCTAGTTTTGAAATGTTTTTCGTACATAACTGTGGGTCATTACTTATTTTAAGTTTCAAAGGGAATTTGTTAACATCTATAAAATATTAATATAGCAGCAGCTTTAAAAAATATCCTAGTGACACTGTAGTAAGTAAAATAGACTGTTACAAACTTCAGATGTAGTTTACTCAGCCGTTGTCCAACGAGTAGTGTCTTATCTAAGCAGTGGTCACGTGAGGATGAATGACTGAGAAGGTCCAAGGGAGAATGTGTGATTGAGACACCCACACTAGCCGAAAGGAATCCAAAGAGTTGCTTTTCTCTTGCTTTTTTACTTTTTCATAGTGAATAGAATGATTTCACAGTTGACGATAAACCAAATGACTTGCTATTATTACTGACTTGAAGCTCTCAATTCACGTTGAGGTCCCCTAACCCAGGAGAAAAATTTTTATTGTTTCTGAGCTGGTAACTATGAAAGAATTCACTTGCTAATTTGATTTCTCTGGGGCTTTATTTATTCATTCATGTAACAAATGCTTATTGAGTGCTAGCACTGTGCCAGGGTTGTCCTAGGTTCCAGTAAAATCAGAAAGAAAGATGCAAGAGCATTCATCTTCTGCCATTTCCTTTTGCTCAGGGTAACTGTGCTATGAGCGAAATCAGGAGCATTTCCCACAAATTATACACACGCAAGAAAAACTGCTTTGGAGTAGAGATTCCTTAATATTTCCTTTTCATTCTTCAAATGTTCCTATTTAAAAAAGAAACAAATTTTCAGACATCTGTGGGTACAGAATCAAGATGTCTTGGATAATGTTACCTATTAGGTGGGAAGTATGAGGAGTATGGGAGAACTGCTGGGATGGAGATGGAGACACAGGACGTGGGACGTGGAGGAGAGGGATTGCGTGGTCCTAGGAGCGCTCAGGTGGCAGCAAGGGGACGCCAGCTCCCACAGGGCAGCCTCTGGAGCCTCACAGTCTGGCTGTAGTGAGGCTTCCTCTTACCTATTCCTTTCTGCTCTTCTCTGGAACCTAAAGCAATCCTGGAACTAACACATTTTACTGCCAGACACTCCGCGTCTCATACACTCTTGCACTTTGGTCTTTTTTCCCATTTTATCTTCAGTGGGAAAGGTTGCCGTATAAATCATGACAATGGCTGTGGAAAGAAATAGTTTGGAGTTTTGCCAGTCTGGGCAGTGTACATTCAAATTAAGGAAATGTTCTTGTAAAAAAAAAATCAGTATTTAAATAGCATACTTGGCAAAGACGTGCGGCCCTGAATGGAATGGGTGACATTTTCTAAGAAGAAGCCTCACTGGAGCCAGACTCTGAGGCTCCAGAAGCTAGCCTGTGGGAGCTGGCGTCCCTTTGTTGCCACCAGACCACTCCAAGGCCACATCCCTAACCTCCACGTCCCACATCCCATGTCTCCATCTCCATCACAGTAGTCCTCTTCTCTATTCCTCACACTTCATATAGAAGCAGATAACAAGATGGATTCTTCATTTTATTTTCTTCTAGAAGTTTCTTATGGGCAGTTCCGCCTATTTGCTGAGGTAATTTCCCTGCAGCACTTAACCACTTTCGCTTTGGAAAATCTCAGGTGCTTCTTTCTGTCTTGCAAATGCTGATTTCTCCTCCTTTGACTGTGACACAGAGATCTGTCTTTAGATACCCTGACATTCGCATGCTTCTCCTGTGTCCTCAGTGCTGCCAGTTTCCCACATGACTGCTCTCACAGGGCTCACAGCTTTGCTTCTGCTACCCGGTGAAATAACACCTGCCCATCCTGAGCGCCTTGCTGAGCCTCTTGCTTGCTTTATCTTTAAGAGTTTCTTCCATAAACACTAGATGGGGCAAAGCACAGAAAGGTGGGGACAGCGGGAAGCTCGGGGAGGTGGACAACTGGGTCCAGTTATTTGGGGCCATCAATTATTCATTTTCCATTTCCATTTTGACAGTAATGACATACATGCTTTAGGTAGTGGAGACAGAAAAATCTAACAAATTGTATCAGGTAGTAGGGATGAGGAATGGAGGATATGATGCACTTCAAAAATATTATCTACTTTTTACAATGTACTGACAAATCCTTGATGTGTATGTGTATACAGCACAAGGTATGTGGTGATTTCTTAATATACTATGGAATGACCAAAGGAGGTCCAGCACCCCACCCATCACCTTAGCTCTTATTCTTCACAATAACTCTGACAAATAAGAACACAGTCGTGGAAAAGTTAATAATTTCCTCAAGATGAGAACAGCCAGGAGGTGCCTAAACTACTATGGATGTAGATCCAAGCTGAGCCCCATCATCACACACACGGATGACCACTGCACCCCAGAGCTCCCAGGCCCTTCAGCCCTTCGGATGTTCTGCCACCCTGGCTTCTCTGAAGGGATTCGCATTTCCTACATGCAGTAAGATAAGTTGCAAAAGCTATGGCAAGGTATGGAAGCTGGCACGCTGGCTGTAGACTCTTGCGAGCACCAACAGCCAGGTTTGCAGCTCCTGTCCTCAGCATCCAGGGTGCCTGCCTCCACCTGCCTATGGGAGCTGGTGGCTGTCAGAGCTTCCTGGCCCAGTGCCTCCTACACAAGGGGCTATCGTGTTAAGCCTTGCTTTTGGTCTGTGCGACTCAACAGGGGACAAAGAGAACATTAACTCTTAGTTGTATTTGTTCTGATGCTGAGTTGCACAGATCTAGGGTTCATGTAAGACAAATAGCTCTTTCTGTTCCAAGCCTCATTGTGCAATTTTTCTAGATGCATTTGGATTCCTGGGTAAGAAAATCACAATGTAAAGCCTTTCTTTACATTCTATGCTGTGAGTTTGAACAAAGGGCTGTGTGACTGCAATGGGGTGAACTCTGGCAAAGTTAGCAGAACAACGGAGGGCAAAGCCCCTTGGAATCACAGCATTCCACTTCACTTTGCTGTGCGTTGTTATGCTGAAAGTTGAATTTGCTAGTTTGCAAGTAGACATAATGGGCAGTGCAGCTTTGGTCAACTGATTCATTCTGTGTGTGTTAAAGCAATAGATGGGCAAAAATGAGGAGCAGAATTAAACTTGTAGAAAATTAGCTCTGTCCTAAGAGCAAATTCTCGATTTCACAAAGATTTCTGTATATATATTTTTTTAGATTTCCATATTTTAGAGAAGAAAAGTGTTTTCTTTTCATGATCCAAAATGATTATTTATGAATTTGAGACAATTACTTTAATTGAAAAAGTTTGGCTAATCTTGTTGCCAGTTCTTGGAGTGAAAATAACCTTAAAATTAGCACTGAGGCCCAAATATATATTCAACCATTTACTTATTTGGTTGACTCAGCATGTTATTTGGAACATCCTTTCACATTAAGCATTTGAGAAGATTAGAGTAAAAATGTCTCTTACAGGTGAACAGAGAGAGCCTGTAGGGAGAGGTTGGGCGGGCTCTCAATGAGCAGGGACAGCTCAAAGCCCACAGGGGCCTCTGGGGTCACCTTGTGACATGCGGAGTATGTGACATGGCTGACTTCATTCCTGCTCTCTTTGGGGCCGAGGCACTTTCCAGCCTATTGTATTTGTTCTGATAAAGCCAAAGTAGTGTATGCAGTTCATTCCTCTGCCATGACATCGTAGTGAGCGGAAGAAACCATGCTCACAGAGCTGGGATAAAAGCCACTTTATAAGTGATGATTTGAAAACCAGAGCTGCAGGAATTCTTAGAGTCATGCCCGAATGTCCTTTGATTTTTTTAATTAATATTTTGCCATTTCATTCCCAGGAAGACTTGAGGCATCTAGTTGCCAGCTCGAAGAAGCAAAATACTTAAGCTATAAAACTACCAACGAACACTAAAGACCTGAATTGTAGACGATAGAAGAGAAAGACAAGAAGAAATAAAAT
>NW_004524677.1:7844368-7846923 GCF_000260255.1 Octodon degus
CCCTGAGTTCTATCACTGGCATAGAAAAGAAAAAAAAAAAAGATTAAAATAATCTTTTTGGTTGGTATTGACCTAGTGATTTTTAAAAAAATTTTTGGTTGTCATCTACTATTTCTTTCAGTAAATAACCACTGAATACCTGCATATTCCAGGTGAAACAAAACAGATATACTTGATTTTTGTGGTGCTTGTGTGTAGGGAAGCACATATATAATCAAATGAAAACGTGCAGTAAGGACGATGACACAGCAGCACCCTGCTACGCACGGGAGGGGCCGTGTGTGTACAGAGACCAGACGAGCTTCCCAAGCTGTGCTCTGAGCGGTAGACAGAGAAGCTTTCCAGCAGAGGAGCCGCAGGGTCCAGCTCTGGAGGCGGGACAGGTGTGACGTGTCGCAGAAAACACAGAGAGGCTGGATGGGGGCCAACGAACCCAAAGATGGGTCAGGAGGACCTGGGTCTGGAGGCTCCTTGGAAAGGCCTACTCGTAAGGAACTGGGATTTTGTTAGATGTGTGATGAGAAGCCGCCCTGCTGTTGGCAGAGAAAGTGACCTGGGGACACACACGGCCAAGGAGACATGGCCTGGAGGATCACTGAGCAGCTCTAGTAAAAGAGGGTGAATTAGAGTGGAGCAGCTGAAGCGAAAAGGGGAGGGACGTGTAGGGGCGAGTCAGCCAGATGGGGTCACTGAGATTTCAAGAGAGGCCAAGTTTTCATCTAGAGCAGTTGGCGTTATAAAACAATGCCATTGAGCAGTATAGAATGGATCAGGTGTGAAACGGATTTGACGTGCAGAAGCAGGACCTCACATGTAACATACATTCCTAGACATTCAAATGGAGATGCTAAGACAAGAGGAGAAGGGATGGCCAGGGTCTCTAGGCCTTCAGCATCATTGTCACCTTAAAACAAGCTAATTCTGCCCTGGTGCTGCCCTGGGCTTTGCTAGATGCTTGGCAGTACCCCTGGCTCAACCACCAGAAGCCACACTAGTGATAGGACATCCCAAATATCTCCAAAAGTTGCCCCTGCTCTGTGAAGGATAAAACCCACTACCCATGGAGAAGCATAATTTGGTAGGTGTTGGAATGTGGATGAAGTTTTGCATCCATTCAAGTTAAAGAAACGTGCAGAGAGGTACAGTCCCATTAAATGATGTACTAAATAAGTGTGGAGACTCCCCCACTGTGTTTAAAAGCCTCGATAAAATACAACAATATGAAAATTTTAATACTGAGGACATAGTAAAGAAAGAAAATCCCTAGGCATCAAGATGATATTTGTTTGGAAAAGGAAGGAAGCTTAAATCAGTAAGCATGAGGCAGCTGCTGCTGCAGCCTTGCAGTGGGGGCGGGTGGGTCACTCCACATGGAAGTAGTCATGAGCTTAGATTTAGGACAGTGCAGCCATGGCCGAGGCAAAGATTCAGGCCTCTTTATGGAAAAGAATCTTTCATAAAGGCCAGACTATAAAAATGTGAAGCTTTAGTCATAGGTGTGTATGAAATATTTGCCCTCTGACCCAGTCTTTGCAAGAAGAATGTATTTGTCTACAGTCCAGGAAGAAGTCTCCAGGGGGTCGAAGGCCTGGCCCACCAGACACTTTGGATTGGAGTACAGATTGGAGGAGCCCAAATCCCCTAGTTGAGACAGTAATTTAAAAGCTGGCCTTTGTAATATCTCTGGAATGCAAATAATAGTGCAGGCATCCTCAGAAGGGTCGTTACCTCTCAGCGTGGAGACACTGTAGAAACATACTTTTCCAAACCAGTGCAAAAGTAGAAATTAAAATATAAGGCACACATTTGCAGGCAGCAAACAAATAGGAGGGTTATTATGCTAATTGTCTGAGCCACTCAAGAGCCTAAAGAAGAGTTTAATGATAATGTGGAAGATGATTTAAGCAACATTTGGTAACAGAGATTTAGGGAAGCTACCTAGGAAGACGAGAACGGAGAAAGATCGCTGACTTGGGAAGTGGAGCTGGCTAGTATCAAAGCGACCTCTCTTGGCTTGGATGAGTTTAGTTGGTTTTTAAGTTTCATTTTTTGATTTTGAGATTGTGTTATGATTTAGGCCTAAAATTTTCCCCTAAACTCCGATTGTGTGGATTACAGAAGTGCTATACTCATCCGGAGAGTCATCCATCAGGGGATTGAGAGGCGAATGTGCCTTAGGAGTGGGGCCCAGAGGGGGAGGCCGGTCAGCGAGTCTTGTCCTGACTGGGTATCGTGCCCCCTGGTGTTTCCCTCCCTCCCTCCCTCCGTCCCCCAGTGCTTCCTGGCTGCAGAGGTAAACAGCTGACCCCCGCCTGGGCCCCTCCAGTAAGCCTCACAGCTTTAAGCTATTGCCTAGCTTAATCTAGAAAGGGGTCTGTCTGCTTCAGTCTCCCTAGAAGGGAGGACTATGTATGTGTGGCTCCATAGTTGCCTTCCAAAAGGGCTTAAAGATAATTTTCTTTACTTTGTGTTATTTTAAAGAGAATGGAAATCCAATAAACATGATACAGAATTTCAGAACTAGACAGTAGGACATTAACTATGGTTATTACATT
>NW_004524677.1:7847074-7849539 GCF_000260255.1 Octodon degus
TGGTTTTTTCTTCCTTCTTTTCTCCTTTCCCCCATCCCAGTTATCAATTTTTGCACAATATCTTTCCTTTTCAAAATATCCACTGTAACTTTTGGATTTCATTTATGCTTTCAGTCTCTTACACCAGGGAGAACACTGCATTTGCACATGCAGCTCTGGTTTATGTCACCTGTGTGAATGCTCCCTAGTTGCATCCATTTACCTAGAAAGCCTTGAGTTTATCTCTCTATAGCCTAGTAGTGCTCCATTCTATAAAATACTGCATCGTGTCTATCCATTCACTTCATCCATTATTCACGCACTGCACACTATTCCTATGCACTTTGGTTTTTGTTTATGGACACTTCACCTGCCCCTACCCACTTCAGTTGTGGTGCATTTGGGTTATTTCCAAGATTTAACCGTGACAAATATGGCTGCTAACAACATGGGTGCACCTATATTGCTGTGGTGTGATGCTATTAAGTTTTCTAGAAAAATACCGAGAAGGGGAATAGCTAAGAGATCTCTAATCCTAATTTTGAGGAATCTCCACACTGGTTTCCATGGTGATTGTATCAGTCTACACTCCCATCAATAGTGGAGAAGGGCTCCTTTTACCCCACTGCCCTTCAGAATTTATTTGTTGATTTCTCGATGATATCCATTCTTTCTGAGGTCATGTGGAATCCAAGCATTGTTTTAATTTGCAGTTATTAAATGACCATAGTGTTGAACATTTTGATGTATTTATTTTCCTTTTATATTTGCTCATCTGAGAAGTGTGTATTTATCGCAAATGCCCATTTTTGGATTGGGTTTTTGACCTTTGGAGACTTAATCTTTTTTTAGTTATTTATACATTCTAGATAGATAGAAGTCCTTTGTTGGAGGGACAGTTGGCTAAAATTTTTCCCCCATTCCTGGGTTTTCTTTTCAATGTTTGTGATTTCTTTTGATGGGCAAACTCTTTATAATATGATGAGATCAAACCTGTAGATTCTTTGAAGTATTCCTGTGCAGTTTGGTTTTCATTTATGAACTTTACCTGCCCCCATGTCTTTAGGATTTCTACCTACTTTTTCTTCTAGTAGATCTAGTGTTTCTGTTTTAATATTTAGATTTTTGATTAACTTTGAGTGGAGTGTCTAGTACATGGAAATAGATCACAAATGTTGCTGGAAAAAATTGACTGTCCACATGCTGGAGACTAAAGCAATATGCTTTTGTTAATGGAAGAAAACATGGAAAAGACAAATACATACCCATTAATAGTTGTGAAAGCACAGAACGGACGTGGAGCTCGCAGAAGCGACATGGTTACTGCATTTCCAAAAGTGCATAAAGACACTTGTTCTCAAGGTGGACGGCCAAACAAAATGCGGAGCTCAGTCAAGATAAATATTAGATTCAGCATAGTCACAAGGTAGAAAAGTTGTACAACACTGAAAATAAAGCTTGTTTTGTTCCATTTCTAAGTTAATAATGGGTGGATGTGCTCCACTGAAGGGATTCCTGCCGTGTGTAGCGGCCCCACTACCCCTGAGGCCTCCTGGTGGCTCAGCTCCCCACCCTCTGCTTCTCCCTGTGTTTTGCCCTGGCCCACCCTCCTCCTGCCTTCTCTGGTAGGAGCAGTGAAGGGACAGCCCTGGGAGCTGCAGAAACAAACAAACAAAAATAAATGCTGAGCACCAGTGCTGAGGAATAAGTCACATGCACTGGGTAGGTGCAATACCTGACTTCCGTATCAGAAGAATCAAGAAGGACCTGACCTGGCAGCCAGACCTGGGAACAGTAGCAGGCACGTCTTCATGGCACTGTGCTGTGTATATGCTGCAGAGATTGCATCAGAGAATAAAATATAGCAGCTGCTTTGAAGAAAGCTGGTATTTAGTTCCAGGCAGAAGTGAGAAAAGAGAACTAAATCAAGGACATCCTTAGTAAGGAGAGTGTAGGCATTGCATGACCCAGGCAACACATCTAGGCCAAAGTAAGTGCTACTTTTTGGACAAAAGGATTCATGTTACCAAAAAGCCTCTTTATTAATGACATCATTGTCATTGAGATTAAAGTCTCCCCTCATCTCTCAGCCAAAGTAGAGGAGAGAGCTGCTTCCCTTCTCTCTGGGGTGGGTATGAGGATGTGAGCAGCAGTCTTCTCTCACTTGGCTGCCCAGCCTGTGTGCCCAGCAAATGCCAATCCTGTCCGGTGGACATGAAGTGAGGTGGGCCTGGGCCGGCCCGAGGACATTTGGTGCAGTTGTGAACACTGGAGTCCCTCCCTGCTTAAGGGACTGTTAGGAAGCCTCCCAAAACTTAGGGGCCTGGGGTGGGGCATTTGCTTGCAGGAAAGCAAACTGTCCTTCTCTCCAAGAGAATCTGCGTGGGCACTTGTTCTCCAGAGACGCTGTTCTCCGTGATGTCTGCAAGCAGAGTGAGATCGGGTCTAAATCCTGGAAAAGGACCTGCCCTGCGCTCCTTGCTTCC
>NW_004524677.1:7849639-7864908 GCF_000260255.1 Octodon degus
GGGGCCTGCAGGAATGGACAGTCACTTAGGGTTTGACTAAATCTATGCTCCCACTCTCTGCCCCTACCCCTACTTCTCTCTGTCTCTGTCTGTCTGTCTGTCTGTCTGTCTGTCTTCTCTCTCTCTCTCTCTCTCTCTCTCTCTCTCTCTCTCTCTCTCTCCTCCTTCCCTGTCCCTCCTCTCCTCCCTTCCCCCTCTCCCCTCCTCCTCCTCCCCCTCCTCCTCTCCCTCCTCCTTTTCTGTGCTGGGGATCCAGTCTAGGGTCTTCTGCATGTGATACCTGCTCTGCAGATTTTACAACCAGGTTAACATGAGCAGTGCAAGACAACATAACTAAGCACTAATAAATGCTGAAATCCTGTTCAGTCACACAAAACAGTTGGTCAGGGAGCTTTTGCCTTATTTTTTACCAGGGATAGAACTTAGGACCTTCCTTTGGCCAAGCAGGCGCTGTGCCACCGAACTGTCCCCAGGCCCCATCATTATATTTCCAAATGCTTCTTCAGAACTACTTTTAACTAGAGCCATGTAATTGCTTGGAATATTTTAGTTGGAGTCTAGATAAATTTCACATTGTACTTGGTTTTTTCCCTTACTGAAGATTAACCCATGGTGGGCAGACGGACAGGCAGAAATAGCCCACTAGATGTGCAGCAGTGCCGCACTGGTGCAGGGTGTTCTGCAATGTGCCTAGTGCAGATAGCACAAACCCCCCCTTTCCTTTCTGAGATTTCTCTCCTCGAAGCAGAAGCGTCCCATCCCTTTCTGGCTCCTGACACGGTGTGAATTTTGATTGTTGCCTTATCCTCAGTTTTAATAAGCATCTAAAAATATTTGATCTCAGTAAATAATAGAGAGAATTTCTTCAGCATTTCACAGTGGCGCAATGAAGCATGATAATTTTAACCTAATTAAAAAGTAGTTTGTGAGAATTTCATAATCCAAGGCGAGGGCTCCTGGGAGCCTGGTCCCGCTGGTGCCCATGGAGGTGCCTGCTCGCTCTGCGGCCACATTTCGGTAAATTCAGCCATAGGCACTTTGCATCTCACCATTCTTCCTCAGCCTTCATTTTCTGCAATCTTTTTCATCTGTGATTTAGTGGATTTTTTTCAGATTCATCTGACCTTGAAGGGTTTCATTTTCCTTCTGGATGGCAGCATGGACAAGCATCTGTTTCTTCCGTTTCTCACGCCAAGGTTATTCACCAAGTACAAAACACAGCTTCCTCAACATGTGCTAAATAAATAAGTCTTTAAAAACTGAATAAGAGTGTCTTGCAGTAAAAAACAAATTGTGGAGAACATACTTACTGTAGCATGAAAGATGTTTATCAGTTACATACCTGGTCCTATGACGAGCATAGGTCGCCTGTCTCACCTCTCACTTGTCTACATTAGTAGTTCCAAAACTTCCAGGACGATGGCAAACGGTAATAACACTCATCATTTACTTGGCCACACAAGGCTTCGTGATACAAAGCTCTGGAGGAGGCAAGCAGTACTTTACGGTTTCAGAGTTACTCATTTGAATGCATCTGACGGCAGTGTGTGCTTCCTCTGTGAGGTGGGTACCACTGACCGAGCTGTGTTTTGGGGTGGCTGCATGAGAAAGTGGCCCCACTGGCAGGGAAGAAACAGAGGCCTTGACATCTGTGCAGCCCACGGGGTTCCACTTTCCGCCTTCCAGGGGTCTCTGGTGCTGACCTTCTTGCCCCGGGATTGGGAGAAGCTGAAGGGCTCTGGACGCAGGCCACACCACGTGCTTCCTGAGTATTTTCCTGTTTCATCCCCACAAATGTTCTGGTGAGGAAGATATTATTTCTGCTTTATAGAGAAGAACATGGAGTAAGGTTTATAAAGGTTAAGTAATTTGATCAACTCTATCTGGTTAGTACGTTACAGTGCCTTCCTTTGAATCCAGCAAGGCTAGCTTTAGTGCTCTGAATCCAATGTTGTGCTGTATCTCGGGAAGGTTCTTACAGAAGGAAAATATTATTCATCTGCTTTCCAGAGAAAAGTGTTGCAATGCTTTTTTTTTTTTTTTTGTTAAAAATAGGAATAGTGGGTTTGATGTTTCACATTGTTCAAATTTACTAATCTAATTTTTTTTTTATCAAAATGTATGGTTAGCAATGTCCTTAAGCTATTGAGCTTCCTACATTGACGTGCGATTAACTGGGCTTTTATTTTTAGATATCCTTTTTCTTCTTCTGAATCACATCTTTCGGATAAGTTCTTCTTTTACATTGATAGCACAGGCCTGCCTAAATAAATAAATATATAGAGAGATGTAATGACAGTCACACACTTTCCTCTTTGAAATTAAAAAGGGATAAGGGCAGAATCAATCATTCCTTTAAAACAATTTATTCCTGGAGGTAGAAAGCTCCAGGAGTGCTTGAGATTTCTGATCATGCACAAAATGGAAATTGGAGAAAGGTTGAGTGAATTGGAAAAAGGCGTAACTTATGAAAGAGTCCATCTGAATTTTTATTGCCCAGTTTCCAGGGTGTAAATCATTACTTGATTAAGACTTGATTGTTCCATGTGTAGCTGTCTTTCTTATCTTCAGTGCTGGAAGTTAGCAGCTTCCCATGCAAATCCTCCTGTGGTTTCCTGTGCAGACTGCACACTGAGAACTGGGAGAGCTGCCTGAGGAAATGTGACTTGCAGGCGGTTAAACAGCTGCACCGAACCTGGAAGAGCTTTTGGCTTTCACTTACAAGTTTATTTATTAGGTGGAATAAAGAGCAAATATTTCCCACATTACAATGTAAGTCTGGGTCCTCAGAGTGATATGAAGAGAGGAAACTTCCTCTCTTGGAGACAAAGAAAAAAAAAAAAACTCCTCTCTTGGAGACAAGATTGCAGAACACTACCTTCTACATAGACTAAAATTAGACATGCAAAATGAAAATTGAAACATTGCGTCACAATATATATCTTTGTCTTGTATTAAAACATGAGTATAGTAATCTTCTTTCACAGTGTGACTTTCATGGAGTCACTGTTTTGTGGGTTTTCAAAAAATATTCATCTAAATTATTTATCATGGATTTTTAGCTATATTGCGGGATTTTGCTGTACCATACAGTATAGGTATGTTGTTAAAATTGTGTAGGTTTATAAGTTTAAAAAAATTTTAAGAACATTAGAAGTGTTTTTAAAAGTATGGAAAAGGTTTATAAGAGTGTGGAAAGGGTTTCTAAAGCATATATATATATATATATATATATATATATATAGTCGATACTTTGCTGATTTTCACCTAATGCAGGGGTGTCAGGACTGTCACCTTTACTTTAAGTGATGGACCACTTATAGATTAGCATCATGGATACTGGGTATCTCCTCCTTTGTCATTGGTGGAAATTCACCTTGAGAAAAGAATGCCCTTCCTGGGTCTTACTTTCCTCCTATGAACATGGTAAGAAGATGGGTGATCTTCTGGTGATCCTTCTGATGTCACAGGCAGGACACTTTGGGTAGTCCTAGGACCCGCAGTCTGGTGTAGAGCACGTGGGGGACATGACATAGCTGCCAACTGAGTGACTTATATAAGGAAATCTTGGATAAACCATAAAATACAAGAAAAAAATGAAAACAAGCTTTATATGCTTGGTGAAGAATGTAAAAATGGTATTAAGGAGAAAAAGATCCCCTGCTTCACACTGAACAGCCATCGTTTTGCCTGGGCAATGTCCTTTCTTCTCTTAGTGCCTCTGGGCCGTAGCTGATCGTAGCTGGGCCGTTGCAGCGTAGCATATATCCAGGTGTGAGTAGAAACTGGGCTTCAGTGACATTCACTGTGACACACACACATTTCTTTTACAGGTAGAGCATAGAACAAAAAGATAATTTTGCTTCCTTAAAAAAATAGATGCAAGTTCAAATCCTTGGCCCTGTACATGTGACCTTCATTGGAAACAGCCTGCATGGATTCTGCTGAGTTCTTTAGGGAAGATTGCTGTCCAATATGACTGACATTCTGCTAAGAGAGAGGGGTGACTGGGCCAAGAGGCAGATCCAGGGGTGACACTGAAGCTGCACAGAGAGACTAGAGAGACACCTCCATGGGCAGAAAGCTGTCAGTGGAACCATGTTTCTCTTAGAAAGAATCAATGCTAACAGTGCCTTAGTGTCAGATGTCTGACCTCCAGAACCGTGGGGGAAGAAAGTTCGTATCTTGGGCCCAGTTGATGTCCTTTGTTATGGCACCTCTAGGAAACTATCCTTGAGAGAATGGCTTCTACAAGTCCCTTTGTCATAGATGATGGACCAAAAACTCATCCCAGCAATAGGAATGATATACTCAGGTGATCAGCTATATTTCATACTTAGTTGGAAAGAAACCAGGGTTCTGAGTAACCTGACATGGTCGTCTTGAGTTTACTGTCCTCGCTGACCTTCACAAAGTGATTCCTCTTATTTCTTCCTGTACATAGAAGCCCTTCTGCATTGCGCACAGTGTGTACAGATTCATATGAGTCTCTGGCCTCCAGTTTTTGCGTGAACAGGATTCCAGTGCAGCTTTATGGAGGTCTCAGCACATCCAAGTGGCTTTTATACCAACTGTGACACGGTTTTGCTATTATATCCAAGCACAATGGCATTCATGCAGTGGCACCCCTGCAATCTCTTCCACATCTATCTCTTGAGTCAAAACAAGGAGAATCTTTGGGAGAGCAGAATCTGGCTGAATGAATTAAGAAGGACGTAAGAGGGATAATTGTTAATCAGTAATCTCGGTATTATGTGTTAACAATACAGAATAGGCACAGTGCTTGTCTTCTAGGAATTTAAAATACAATGTAGGGGAGTGATCTAGAATGTTTAACCTGCAGTCTGGCAGGCCTGGCTTTAAGCTCACCCTTAATCCTACTCATGCCAAATACTTGGTAAATTATGTTTATGCCTTCTGTTTTTATTTAGGAAATGCAAATGGTGACACAAAGGCTCAGCTGGTCAGGAGGGATAAAGCTTGGGAGCCATTGCATGGTGAGTGACATCGTCGGTCATGACATCTTGTCTGCTTCAGAGGAACTGAGAATAAATTTCAAGTGCCTCCCCATAGACACAGATTAGGAGATGAAGCCTGGATTTTTCAGCTAATTTAATTTCATCACTATATGTTGTATACAGTATCAGGTCATCACATTTTATTCTATGTATGTACACAATTGTCATTGTCAACTGAAAGTAATATTAACTGAAAACAATGAAAATAATGATAGTAAATATCTCATACACCAAAAGTGTTATTTATTTTGTATTATTTGGGATTCTCCAGAGAAGTGGAACCCTTAAGATGTACAGGTATATATAGTATAATATAATATAATATAAAAAGATTCCTGCAAACACATAATTTTATATTTAGAGAGTGATCCTTTGCTTCTTTTTCATTGATGTTTCATAGGGGATGGACTCGTGTAAGTACAGAGGCCGGCAGGTCCCACTCTGCTGCCTAACCAGAAGGCCAGACACAGGGCAAGCCGTGCTGCTGCTGCAGCTGAGCCCCTGTGGCAGATGACATCACAAGAAATTTGATCCAGAATCAGGAAAAGCCAGCACCATGAATGAAGCTCAAGGGCAAACTGGTACAGCACCTGCTCTTTCCTGAGGGAGGCTCCCTCCTTAGTTCTTTGAGGTCTTCGACTGACCAGCTGAGTCTGCTGACACTATGCAGGGTGACCTACTTAAAGCTGACCTTTTCGCTTGTGAAATCCCTTGAAGGACTCCTGAAACACTTGCTGTTGTACTGGACCATTTATGTGACGCTCATGACTCAACTAACTTGACACAAAATATTAGTTTCTACAATATTAACTGTAATGTTTCACATACAGTACCTGTTAATACTAGATAGTATAAAATTAATGGTACTGTTACTCATATGATAGAAGATGGCCCAAAGCACGTGGGGCCACCAATCTTGCTGGATGCTTGACTATGGCTAATTTAAAATTGGTATCTGAAAAATAGTGTCTTGAACCAAGAGACAAAGGCTTAGCAAAGAGCTGGGTACAGAAAACAATCTCTCCAGTGGATTCTCTTTAATGTAGTAGGAAAAAAAGCAAATTTATTTTCTTCTCTTTTTTTTTAAACTTTGCTTTTGTCTGAATGTTTTGAAAAGGATTTTCATGAATCTCATTCTTATGGTTTAAAAATAAACAGAACAGTAACGTTTAAGCCACCAGATGTCAGCTGTGGTGGACAAAATAATGACCCCCTAAAGATATCCACTTCCTAATCCCCGGCCTGTGAATCTGTTCCCTTACATGGCGAAAGGGCCCCTGCAGATGTGACTAAGGTGGAGATCTGCCCCAGAGAGAGGATGCTGGACCATGCAGACAGAGGGGATCTGATCACACATGCTTAACAGCTGAGAACATCTCCCTGCTGTGCTCCAAGGAAGATGGGACTACAGAAAAAAGGGCCAGAGAGATGCAAAGTTGCTGGCAAGGAAGGTGGAGAGAGGGGGTTATGGGCCAAGGAATGTGGGCAGCTTTTAGGAGCTCCAAGAGACAAGGATATGGATTCTCTTCTAGAGCTTCCAACAAGGAATGTATCTCTGCTGTCATTCAGATGTCAGCCTTCTGAGAGCCATCAGACTTTGGACCTCCACAGCCAGAAATAATACATCTGTGGTTTTAACTTGTTATGTTGGTGGTAGTGGTGTGGTTCACAGGTGTGTATATGAGACACTCAAAACTAGCTAAAGATTAAATGCAATGCATGGAGTTGTGTAGATGGAAATCCTTGAAGTTGGATAGAGAGTGATGCTTGTATTTATTAAACATTATTGCAACATCTGCATTGAGTCATCTCCCCTATCAGGGTTTTTATAATTTTGAATTCCCTCATTCACGATCAGAAGCTCTCCCTTTAGCGTCAGTGGCTTTTTTCTCTACTACCTTCCACGAGCTTCTTACTTGCATTCTAATATTGCAGCTTTAAAGCTTTGGGGACTCTTCTTCTAATTCCATGAGGTATCTTTGTCAGCCTTACAGTGGGAACTGGAGTGGTCTCCGGGTCAAAAACCAACCCAATAACTGTCTTGAGGATGAAGACGTTTATCACAAACCAGACCACCAGAATGTCTTTGCATTCAAAATTGCTGATTAAAGATGTTTTACATGAATGATCAACTTTTATAGTAAGAAACCAAACACATTGCATGTTATAAGTAATAGTAGGGTAATTAATAATTATGTTCAACATTTTACAATAATTACATAGTAAAGTAAGTTATTTGTAATTCTAGTTCTTGAATTTAATCACTTTTTTTTCTTTTTGTGGAACCGGGGGTTGAACTCAGGCCCTTGCACTTGCCAGTGAAGCACTTATACCATTGAGCCATCTCCCCAGCCCCAAATTTAATCACTTTTGTGGCCAAAACGGAAGAATGAAATAATGAACCACTCATGGCTGCCCTTTGTATAACTAGGACTTCTGTGACAAGGAATAAGAAGCACTGTAGCACTTTAGTTAATGCAGAGGTGGGACAGGGGGTGAGGTGGTTAAGCCTGAGGCAACCTGATTTGCTTGAGAGTGCTGAGGGGACTGGTAAGGCACAGATGCAGGTATGTCTAGGTGGGCCATGGAGGTGTGACCCTGCGCACTCGACTGGCTCCATAGCCCTTTCTCTCTGGTGCTGCTCCTCTGTTTGTTCCCGGCCAGCAGAACCTGAGCTGCCTTCTTTCTTCCTGTCCCTCTCCCATGGTGTTAGGGCCTTTGAGCCAGGTGACTAGGACTGAATCCCTGTGACCATGAGCCACATTCAGCCCCTTCTTTTTTGCACTGTAGTCTCTGTCCTGTGTCTCAGCACTGGGAAAGGGGACAGTAGAGTGAGCGAGGAGAATGTTGTCAGGGTGTTAACTCAACTAATGCATCTTCACAGTCTCTTTTTGCTGTTCAGTCCAGAATGGAGATACAAGCCACAGAAAGTCAAAGTAAGGCCATGTATTTGAAGCAACTCACTCATTTAGGGAAGCTTATGTTGGTAGCATAGAATAGTGCACAATTTTCTTTCTTTTAAGTGAAAGAGAATTCCAAAGAGTAGCATTTCATATAGGTTAAAAGTAAAGTCAAACAGTATTTAATCAGTGAGCGGATACCTTGTGTGTATAGCCACACATGGAAAAAATTTAAATACCTTCATATAAATTCAGCTTCATGCACTATTGCTTAGGAAGTCCTGCCAAATACGTTAATAAAACCACAACAGTTTTCCTTGGTGTTACTCAGTCACAGAGGCTCACACTAAGTGCTTGAAAGCTCAGAAGCAGCATCTACAGTCTTTTCAATAGTCTACACTTTACAAAATGGGGAAATGTTGTTCTGTACACAAAGAAATGAGCATTTCAGTATTGTGGTTCATGGCTTTAGAATATTCTGATTTGTCATCTCCTTGCAGTTAGCAAAGCTTCCTTTCTTACAGAATTGCTTGTGATCATTACAATCTGGACTCTAATCAGTTTCTAGATAAGCTTTGTCATCATGTGGGTGAAGAAACTGCCAAAATTGTCTCCACATTGAGCTTTCTATTTTACCATTGAAATCACTCACGAGTTATATGCGTGAGAATGAAATGTGGTCTTTGTTGAAGCCAACTGAATGAAATCAATTCCCTTTTCACTTATTTATCTCTTAGTGTGTGAAAGCTGCAGACTACTTTTCCTTAAGACTCAGGGTCCATTTTACTTCATCTAGTTCTTGTTTCTTTAGTTGACGAGAAGCTCCCTGTTCATATCTCCCACACGTGCTTTTTGAAAATTCCTCTGCTTCTGTCAGGCAGGTGTATGGGGATTCTTTGTGGTGGCTGTGGCCTGGCCCTGGAGTCACCAAGTGATGCTGACCCAGCTGGGAATGCAAGGCAGAGCTACAAGTAGACAAACACGCTTTGAAGATCGCATCTGGCTAAGACGTTCTTTCCCTTTTACAATAATTTCTTGAATGAATGTAATTTTCTTTTCACTTTGTGTGTAGCAGAGCTTGGATAAAGCTAAGCTGGCAGAACATTCTTATTTATAAAACATAACCCAAGTTTTTATGCCAACTATTTAGAAATATTAACTTTTTCAGTTCATATTATTGACTTTTACCAAAGGATTTAAAACTGTTATCATTATTTAGTATGTTTAGAACTTTATAAATTTATGGGAAGTTCTAACACTGTTGGTAATGATATTATAATTGCAATGCCTTTGCACTAATCTTTGGGAATAGTAACTTAATATTTTAGTACATTACAATAGAGCTATAGTAATACACATTCTACTGTATAAAATTTTCATTAAATCATCCCTGATAATTACTTAATGATGCAGAAAAAAATGGAGAAGATATATTAATAGTGTACCTTCTTAGGAATAGCTTAAGCTATTTAAGGATAAAATTCCTCCATCTCTAAGTTTTCAAGAGAACACTTTATCAGATAAGTGTACTGATTATAAGTGTATCATATACATGCTGAAGCAAATCTGGTATTTATTCCATTTAGGAACTTATCTTCATTTTTTAAGATAATACATGTGCTATTAGAACAGAGTAGTATTGAAATTTTTAATGTTCTACCTGTCACATATTTTTAGCGGCCTTATGGAGGAGTAATGCGTCCATTCTACAGTTCACCCATGTAAATCAGTTTGCCAGGAGATAGCTGTCCTCCTGCATTCACTGCTGTGTTAGGCACATTAGCCAAGCTATGGAAACAACCCAAGTGACATTAATGGGCAAATGGATGAAGAAAATGTGGTATCTGTGGGACAATGTGGAACAGTGACATGCTAGGCAGTCATTAAAAGTAATGATATACTGCCGATTGCAACAACCTTATGTTCAGATAATTATGTTCATTGAAATCAACAAGATTCACTAAAGAAAAGAACCACTTGGTCTCATGTATATGTGACATCTAAAAACTTGAGAGCACAAAGCTGGTTGCCAAATGCAAGGGAGATCTGGGGCAGGATGGAGAGAGACAGATCAGCCCTTGGGTACCAGATTTCGGTGAGCAGCTGGAAGACATTCTCTGCAATTGTGGCTGGGCTGACCACAGGTAACTATAACACGCTGTGTGCCCAGAAAAGATAGCAGGGCTTGTATGTTTTTATCCAAGTGACACATTTTCATGGATTGGCTGATTCCGCTTTGAATATTACACAATATCTACACATGTTGAAACATCATGTGTTATCCCTCACACGAGCAATTTTATGTGACAGTTTTAAAATATGAAAAGAAAACTATTTAGCTATGTCACTATTATTAATATTCTATGTACTTCATAAAATTGTATGTGAATATAATACAAGTATTCATGAAGTAGGTAATTATTGTTCAATTTTGTATTTAAAGAAAAGGAAGAAGAAATAAGGTGGCTTGTCAAAGTCATGTACCTATTACTATGAACATAGATGTTTTCCACATCACTATGTAGTCTGATGTGATGCAGTTAATGAGAACTAATGCTATCTATTTCAGTTTTGATTTTTGCTTTTATTTGTCTTTTATGGCCTATAATTAAATTGTCTTCATTAATTATATTGTCTCAGAAAATGCATTCTTTCCACTGACGTCAATATTAAATATCTATTCACTTATTTAAAAAAAAGAAAGCTAAAATGTACCATTCAGTGGCTACTAATAGATTCTAAGACTTGGGCAGCCAATCTGCACCTCCCCTCCCCACTCCCCAACCCCTGCAGGAAGCTGTGCACTTATTAGTCATTTTCTCTGCCGATCCAGATCTAAGCAATCACTCATCTGTTTACGATTTGTACAATGTGCTCACTTGGCAACTTTTATGTAAATGAATTCATGCAAAACACAGGCCTTTGTGACTGGATTATTTCAGCATAATTGTAAGATTACCATATTCTGTTGTGCATCAATATTTCACCCATTTACATTGCTAAATAATATCTCACTGTATGAGTATGCCACATCTTATCTATGTAATTAATAGGCATTTGAGTTACTGTCACTTTTTGAACAATGCTATTATGAAAACTCTTACCTGAGGTTTTGCATGGTCATGTTTTCACTCTGGGGTACATATACCTGGGTGTGGATGGTGGGGTTACAAGGAAACTCAAATTCAAAGCTACTGCTTTATGAATGACTGAAGCACTTCACATGTCCATGAATGAAGGGTGCTATTCTAAGTTCTCCCCACATTTAGGATCCTTGGCCTGATTTGTCTTTTCAATCGTGTTGTGCTGTGGGCAAGAGGATGCACGGTGCTGGTTCTGGCTCTGGTTTGTGCTTCCTGGGGCTCAGGAGGTGGCTCTCGCTGCATGCTTTTTATCAGCATCTTATCTGTCCTCATCAGACTATGTCTACTCCGAGTCCTGGCTGCTTTTTAATTGGGTAGTTATTTAGGATTAAGTTATAGCTATAAGCATTTTTTAATTAATGATGGTAGCTTCCACAAAAGCATTGTTTAAATTGATGACTGTTAATTTAAAAAGAAAATGTTCCTACTGCTTATGTAGATAGGTTCTGCCTCTTCTTAACATACAAATATGATTTCACATGAAATCTCCAATATAATTTTCTGTTAAGTTGAGATGTGGGGGACTCAGGTCAATAATTTCTGACATTGCCAGTTAAACAGAAGACCCAATGCTATTATGGGCTACTGGACTCTTTTAGAATATTTTGCTGAGTTTACACACCTATAATATTCAATAACGGAACTTAGAAAAAATGGGGTATACAGATGAATGTCCATTTTGTATCTGTGTATTCAAAGTGGTTGGGATAGATATATAGTTACATTCTCTTAATGAATAGAATGATTTGTTCTAATGGTGTTTGTAAATAGGATCACAAGTCCGCATCTTGTATAGCAATTAACCACTAAGAAGAATATATGCAGTGTATTATTTGTTGAAAAAAAATGTCAATCATCCTATCAAAATAGGATTTCATTAGGCCATAGTTTAAAAATAATTCTATCTTGACTTTCAAAGGTAATGTTTCTTATGAAAAAATAAAAAAAAGAATATTTTAGAAAGCAAAAATCTGCTTAGTGGTTAAAAAATTGTAAGACTTGATATCATGAAAACTTACAGTTCCAAGAGGACCCTGGCATTTAGACAGTGACAGTATTGTTGGTATAAAAGTCATTATTCAATTGATGTTTTTTCCTCCTCCACTTTGGAAACTTTCCCCTCAAATGTCTGTGTAGGAAGATGAACAATGTTGTCAACATGAACTACATGTTCGAATCTGAAAATCTTTTAAGTTGGCTAGACATCGAAGCAGGAAATGAAAATATCTTCTGTGAAGCAACAGTTTTCTAATATGCTGGTGCTGCCCATCTGTGGAATCACATGTATGATTTTAAACAGGGAAGCTTTTGTAGGGTGGGAAGTTAAATTGTAATAAAAGTATTAAGAATGTGATTAATAAAAATCAGTTCTCTCTCTCTCTGGCTCTCTGTTTCTTTGTCTCTCTCTGTCTCCGTCTCTCTCTCTGTTTCTTTCTCTCTATTTGATGAGACAAGGCCTCCCTATGTAGTTCAATGTGGCCTTGAACTCACTACATAGTTACTCACTATGAAGCCCAAGCTGGCTTCAAACTTACAGGGATCCTCCTGCCTCTGCCTCCCAGGCAGTAAGATCACATGCATGCATCACCAACAAGTCTCCCAACTTCTCTCTCTCTCTCTCTCTCTCTCTCTCTCTCTCTCTCTCTTTCTTTCTTTCCTTTCCTTTCTTTCTTTGTTTATTTATGCACTGCGATGTGGACTCAGGGCCTTGCACTTGCCAGGCAAGTGCTGCGACTCTGCGCTATATCCGCAGCCCCTCTCAAGGCTTACTTTTAAGCCTTTTTGCCTAAAAGATCTCCAAGAACATTACTGTTACTTTTCTCACTTTTTCTCATTTATATGTAATCCTAAAACACAATTCCATGCCAAAAAATCATTCATTGTCTTTTCTTTTATCTAACAGAAAATCGTACTTGAGGGACGAATCATTCTTATAACCTGTAAGTATCCTGTAAGTCCCAAGGAGACCTGGAGACTGTCACCTGCCTTCCAAGACCAGCTTCTCCACTGCATTTGCAGTCAATCCTTTCTAGTCTTCTTGAGAAAGAAAGAAAAGAGAAAATGCACCTGCATTATTGACCACATGATGTACGAAACAAACAAGCACTGGTTACCGGCGGGAAGACTGGAGCCGGCAGTAAGACGTTTGCCCTTTACACCGTTCCGTTAGGACACAGAGAAGCTTATTTATTTATTTCTTTGTTTATCTAGCAAATGCCAAGCGAGCACTGCAGCCAGCCCGGGTAATGAGGGCTGTGCAGCCGGCAGTGAGAAGTAATAAAAATTGAAAGCATTTGGCTGGCAACAAATCAATTATTTCAACAATTTTCTTTGACTTGGAAGAATGTAAGCAATCTGAGACATGAGATAATATTTTTAGAGTCATCATTATAATAAGCCGCTTTCAATTCCAGGGTCAATTAAGACATTAAAATTGTAAGAGAGGAACATGCTGTCCCGACAAAGGACCTCACTTCATTTCCAGCATGAAAAGATGATGTCGCTTTCTCCTCTCCAGTGACATGGAAGACACGTCCTGAGATAATTACATTTCTTTTGCAATACGAAGATTGGAGAAGTATAGAGGAGGGTTTTCTTTTTCTTTTTTTTAATATATTTTTTGAGACAGGACTGATATAATCTAGTGGTTACCAAACCATTCTTATTCTGCAGATGAGGACATTTAAACTCAGAAATCTTCCTTTCACAAGGGCATACATGAGAGAGCAGACAAATCTTACAACAGATCACCTAATGAGAAAGGCAATGCCCGAGGAGAAGAATGCAAAAATACAACCATTGCTACACAGATTCCTCAAACCCGTGAAGCTCAACCCTGTCCTCACTTGGGACATGGATTAGGATGACAGTGCCGGTTTCCAGTCTGTCCACCTCAGCCGGCAGTGGTGCATGTGCTGTTAGGGAAAAGAAAACAGCTCTGCTGTTGATTGGCCAATTTTTACCATCTTGACCAATTGATTTTATTTTACTGTCTGCCTCTCATACATGGAAATAGTATCCTTTACTGCATCATTTCATGTTAGCTTGTAGAGGTCATGCTCTTTTCTGTTTTACCTTATAATGTATATTTTCAAAGAACAAGAATATTTTCCCTTCTTCTCTTTTTTGAAAATCTTTATTTTTTAATTTCATATAAATATTATTTCTTGATGCTGAAATTTTTATTTCATATTCTTATTAATCTCATGCAATATTCTTTTATCATTTCCAAATTCTTTCTCCAATATTCAAGCTATACAGCATTATATATTGACACACTATCTTGAAGCATTAATTTCAAGTAAAGTGATGGATAGTAGCCCTAGAAATATATATTGTTTTTTTTTAAATTTTTTAATAGATTGAAAATTGAAAATGAATTATTTACAAACATAACTGAATATAACAATAAAAACTGTTCAAAATAAAAATGAAGAAAGAACTTACAGATCAGTCATAATAGTTCACTGTGTCAAAACCAAGAAACTTATATTCATATAATTAGAATTCTCAAAGTAGAAAGGAGTAGGCAATAACTATTTAAAAATTTAAAATTTCTGAATTTAGTTCAACTTATAATACCACATTTCCTAGAAAAATGAACCTTTTGCAAAGACATTTAAAGTGTGTAAAAAACTAGATTAATTAAAGGACTGAAGGAAAAGATCTGTCCTCTATGAATTTTATACTTAGCAAACATACCTTTGAAAACTAAAATTAAGATTTTCTAGTTATACAAACTTAAAATATTTTAATATCTCCAGAAGTAGCATATAGGAAATAAGAAAAAGCATAATTCAAAAGGCAAGAGAAGTTGCAGTATGCTCCTGGATGAACAATAAAGAGCTCTCAATATGATAGTTATGCAGGAAATAATAATATATAGTATTATGATGTATGATGAATGATGTAAATAATATACAATATCATAATAATAACATTAATATATTTATATGTTAATATAAAACATATATTAGATGAACCCTTATTTAAAGGTCATTCCAGATTTCTATGAAACAGTACCAATCTTATGTTGTGTTATACACGTATTTTTTCCCCCATATGTGTGTGTGTATGTGTGTATAAAAGACAGGGAAGAAGTAATATAAAGTCAACAGAAAATGGAAATATACTTTTTAAAGTTTCTAATACTAGGAGAAGATATCATACAATGTCTTTTAAATAAATCATAAGTCAAAGATACAGGA
>NW_004524677.1:7866598-7874152 GCF_000260255.1 Octodon degus
TAGCACCAGGTCCAGATCTACGAAGTTCAGATTCCTCTAGGTGGGTGTTGTTTGGATCTGGCTGCTGTGCTCCACTTCTTTCTGCTGCAGGTGTTAAAGTTGAACCCTTTGTATCACTCTGGCAAGATGTTCTGCTCCTGAATCAGCTGGGTGGGTCTTGCCTCTAGCCTCTTTGCAGGGAGTTCTGCTGAAGGGTTCCGTACTGGGCCTGCACTCTGGGTCAAATGAGGATCCATGGGCCCCGGGTCATCTCACTTACTCCCCTGGCCTGCGCTCTGAACCTATGCAGGATCCCGCGGCCTGGGTCATCTCACTCACTCGATGGGCTTGCACTCTGGGTCTGTTCAGGATCCCGCAGCTCCGGGCAGTATCACTCACTCCCCAGGCCTGCGCTCTGGGTCTATTCAGGATCCAGTGGCCCTGGTCATCTCACTCACTCCCCAGGCCTGTGCTCTGGGTCTATTCAGGATCCCGCAGCCCCGGTGGTCTCACTTGCTCGCCGGGCCTGCGCTCTGGGTCTGTTGAGGATCCCGCGACCCTGGTCGTCTCCAGAAATATATATTGGTGACTTGTAAAAATAGCATAATTTCAGTATGATGAATATAGTACTTTGGTTGTTAGCAGCATCTTTGTTTTTGTCATTTTGAATATTCATTTTTAGTGATTCAAGTTTACAACATAATAACTGCAATTACCTTGGGGAATTTGCACGTACACTGGACAGGCTTCTAATTTTTGCTTTCTCTTTCAGCCCTTCCTTCCCCTACACCCCTCTCTAAGTCATCTTCACATCTATGTAAAATCTACCTCTGTAGGGGCTGAGGAGATAGCTCCGTAGAATAAGCAGTTGCTTGGCAAGCGCAAGGGCCTGAGTTCAATTCCCAGTACTGCCAAAAATAAAAAATAAAAATAAAAAAATAAAATCTACCTCTGTGTTTCCCATCATCTCTTTAACTTACTCTTTAAATTATTTATATTTTAAGTTTTTCAAATATGAGAAACTATGCAATATTTATGCTTCTTCCTCTAATTTATTTCACTTAGCAAAATGGTTTCAAGATCCACCTTTTTTCTTTTCAAAAAGTGGCTCAGATGTATCCAACTAAAATGGCTAAGTATACTCCATTGTGCAAGTACATCAAATTCTTCTTCTCCATTCATCTGCTGATAGACATACCACTGCCCTAACTCAACTATTATGAAGTGTGCTACTATATAGATAGCTAAGTTATATAAAATGTCAGAGACTGGCTGGACTCCCAAGGAAATGTGCGAAAAATAAAAACATCAGAGTTGGGGACGGAGAAGCATCTGAAGAAGACCAGGCTTTGGGACAGAGATGCGATGGCCAGGCCTCGCTGCCTTCTATGGGCTAAGCAGTAACTTGGGGTCATTCTGTCTTTAGCTCACCTGGTCTATCCAGAAACTCCAGGCAGGCATCAGTCACCCTGGTGGGTAACCCGAGCACCTGAACCCCTCCCTTCTCAAAAGTGCCTTCGTACTCCCCACGCACCCCTGCTCTGTGACCCGTTTCTTGTACTGGATCAAAGCTAGCTAAGCAGCTACACTTGTGATGCTATAGGTCGACTGCAGTTTGACTCAGGTTGTACGTGGTGACTTTGCTGCATAAGTCACCCCTGATGAAGAGCCTTGGTGACCACCTACTCAGGACCCTTCCTGTCTTTAAATATCGCCCACTCAGTAAAGCTTCCCTGTCGCATTTTTTTCCTGCTTTGTTTTCCTCACTTTTCCTTCTGCCCAAGCGTACCCAATGCACTCATTCCATTAGACATCTTACCAGTGTTGGCTTCACTGTCTCTAGGCTATGCTTGGAATTCTTTGCCACGTTGGTTTGGTCATCATGAAATTACTTAGGTGCTCTTTGTAAAGGGCTAACTGAATTTTGGGCTATGACTGTGGGCAATTACTAGGAGGAGCCTTGTGTCCTCACTAAAACGGCTTCCTGTTATCTACTCTGAAAATCAATGTGGCTCTTGTTATTTTTCTATTGAGCAAAGCTGTCAGGGTCCTCAGGCTCGACTGTAGATCCTTCAGCCTGCTAGTGTTGTACACAGCGGATATGTTTCCACCCTAACCCTATCTTGTAAAAACAGCTTGCTTAACAGGCCCCATCTGGGGCAAGATCCTCTTATCACTAAAAACTGTGAAAACCTCCTAGTCATAAACAGTTTGCAGCTGTGTCAACAAGGACGTGGCTTTCACGCTATAAAAGACTGTGCTTACCTCTGTTTTGGGACTGGTTAGCACCTCCCTGCATGGAGTACAGCTGGCCAGCTGCTGGGCGGGCTAATAAAGGCTGAACAAATTCCAATCTGTTCTGGTCTTGGTCTCTATTCAGTTTGTACCTAGTACGTCTGTATCATGAAAATATTTAATTTCCTTATCAATTCTGAAAGATAATTTTGCAGGATATTTCAGTTTGGTTTGGAAGTTGTTTTCTTTTAGGGTTTGAAATACTTTACTCCAAGCTCTCCTGGCCTTTAATGTTTGAATTGAGAAAGTGGCTATAATTCTAATCTTTAAATGATTCCTTTTCTCTCACAGCTTTTAAGGTTCTGCTCTTGTGTGGGATTTCTGGTATTTTAATCATCATGTAACAGCTAGTGGGTTTTTCTTCTGATCATAGCTATTTGGAGTTCAATATTCCTCACTATCTTTATGCTAGTTTCTTTTTCGTGTTTCTAAATTTTCTTCTATTGTTTCTGTAAGCAGATTTCTATGCACTTCACGCTGTCTTCTCATTTTTTGGTAGTTCCAGTTGACCTTTGTCTTCATATCCTCCCGCAGCTGTTAATGCCATTGCTCATGTTATTTTGTTGTTCTTTCGGTGTCTCTCACTACCTGATCACCAGCCACAGCCCTGCTTTCTAAATCTGACTCTCCTCACATTGGTCCCTTCTGCTGCCTGTTCTTTCAGTTTCCTGGATTTCTGTTTGAAATGTTTTTAATGGACTCCCACTTTCTGTTGTTCTTGGTCTTCATGTTGTCCATCTCTTTCTTCAGGTCTAGTGCATCTTTACTGGCATCTAAGGCAGATGGACCAGCAATCTGCATCATTAGCATCGCTGTCTTTTTATCAACATTTCTGTACTTGCCAAGCACTTTGCTGATCAGTTTTCTTACCTCCACTGATAGTCCTTGAAGATATTTGTGCTGAGTGGGGTTTGACTCCCCTCTCCCTTTCATACTGACTGGATTGGCTTTGAGAGAGTTGGAAATTTTGGGGGGCTTTATTTATTTATTCATTTTGCCTTCTCAGGTGTCTTTTGGCTCTTTGTTTTATGTGCCAAAATGAGTTTGGTCATTGGCTAGAGGGGGCAGTTTCATCGCTAGTACTGAGACTTCTTTAGCTGGTGTCTACTTTTCAGTGCTATCACCTGGATTTGGCCAAGTATTGGCCTGCGCTTCTGTCCCCAAAGCTAGTTACTTTTGTTTACATAGGAATGGAGGTTTCAGCTTCCCAGTACTCAGTTCTGTGAGCCCTGGGCAATCCAGATGTTGGCATACACAGAAAATTGACCAACAGTGACAACTATTTCACCTTGGGCACATTTGTAGAATCAGGAACAACAATAGCATCAGAGATAACCTGGGTGCTGACGAAGTCTAGGAGTGAGTCAGGTACCACTTGCCGCCAAAACTTGGAGATTTATGTAGCAGTAAAAACCACTGAGGCAAATCAGATATTGACCTACAGTAAATCAGGCCACTAGAGCCTGTTAAATATAAGCAGATCATCAAAGGCTCAGATCTAATGCTGGACTCGAAGCCTTCAAAGGCTCAGTTCTAATGCTGGACTCGAAGCCTTCTTCGGCAGACTTACCTCCTCTGATGGCTACACATCCACCAAATCTGATTTCCCACCACAGAATGTAGGGCTCCGCTCCCTTCTGTCCTGAACTTGAACTTCTCAGAGGATTTCAGGGAATCTTCTTACATCCCCCCTTCTGCACCTGTCTCCTGTGGCTGTTTCACCTAGTTTGGTAGTCACCTTGGCAGGGGAGATGCAGGTGCAGGTTTATCTAGGATGGCCTGATGTCCTTGGTGGTGGTGGTGGTGGGACTTCCAGCCTCATTGTTATTCTTCCCTTTAGACATTGTGTGGTACTTGCAGGTACGTAAATTTATTTTGTAGGACATGGAGTGAGGTTGGAATGAAAATTTAGAGAACTGACAGTTCAGTTGAGATTTAAGAAGCCAACTATGACAACTTTGGAAAGAATGTAATGAAACGATAAGCAACAGAGTGTTGGGCACTCTACTGTGATGTTTTTTAGGTGGGAGATGCTGAAAGTGTGATCTAGGTTTAGAACAGGGGAGCAGAAAGCGGCAAAAGATGCCCACTGTCTTGTTTAGGGAATGAAAATAAAGAGATGCAGATGCTGCTGAATTTTTTTGGTTATTAGAATCCAGTTCTTAGTTGAATTTTTGTTTTTGTTGCTGTTCAAGAAACAAATACTCAAAACACAAAGTTTCCCATTATACCCCAAAAGGATGTGAATAGCAGGGGTATCTGTTCTAAGAGCCCCAGCACCCAACCCATAGGGCGATAGGGGGATGACAACAAAAAATGTGTCATGTGGGGTGCGAGATACTGGAAATTGAAGCAGAATAAATGTGTATGTGAGAAGAGGGACACATAAGCCCTCAGAAGTCTGCTCTGGGGGAGGACAGATGAGGTTAGTCCTGGGAACTGAATATAGGGCCCTATAAATTTTGAAGGATGCTGTGTTTGTCTGACTCAGGAAATGAGAAAAAAAATAGTCTTGGGGAAAAGATGAATGATTTGGTGAGGAGGTAGGAGAGTGTGAAGAACTGGCATCCTGTCTATGTGGGGACGTGCAGAGCAGAGTGGCAACATGAAACCCTGCAGAGGAAACACTGCGCACCCAAGATGGGAGTTGAGGGAAAGGTTTACTTGACAGCGTCACTGCTGTCGTGTCCCATGGACCTGCGGCCAACAAATGCAGATGCTGATCACTGCATGGTTGGGCCAGGAGGGACACTGAAGGCACCTGGCTCTTTGCTTTGCATTTCATCCTGAGCTACAGAACTGCTTAAAAATCCAGGCTTTATCAAGGCCATAACGTACCAAGGACAACTTATACTCGTGCATCCCGGTGTCTGGGAAGAATCGTGTGTATTATCTTTCATTTTCTGCCAGTAAGGACCTAAATTACATTTGAGAGTATGTGCATATGCACGCAGTTCACAATCCAGCCCCCCTGTTTCCGGGGAAGACATACAGCTTTGCAGAACGAGGTCAAACTTCTATTGTTATTCGAATTCCTTCCTCACAGACACATTTTATTTTTCTCCATACATAGCTTTCTGTTCTGCTTGAGGAGGAAGCAGTTCCTCTTTTTTCTACCAAACAGATGTAGATCTCCACACTGATTTCCATAGTGGTCGTACCAGTCTGCACTCCCACTGACAGGGGAGAAGGGTTCCTTTTCCCCCACAGCCCCTGTAGCATTTGTTATTGGTTGTCCTCTTGATGACAGCCATTCTTTAGGGGTGATATGAAATCTGAGTATTGTTCTAATTTGCATCTCTTGAATGACCAATGATGATGAAAATTTTTTCATATACTTACTTGCCATTTGTATTTGTTCCTCTGAGAAGTGTGTATTCATCTCAGAGACCCATTTTTGGATTGGGTCTTTGAATTATGAGGGCCTGATCTTTAAACGTTCTTTATATGTTCTAGATAGAAGTACTTTGTCTGAGGACCCCAGACTATAATTTTTTCCCACTTCATGGGTTTTCTTTTTACTCTGTTGGTGATTTCTTTTGACATACAGAAACTTTTCATGAAGATGAGAGCCCAGTGATTGATTTTTTGAAGTACTGCGAATGCAGTTCTCTACCTACCCCATGTCTCTATGATTTTGGCTTACTTTTCTTCCGGAAGATTTAGTGTTTCTGTTTTAATATCACAGCAATGTATGTGCACCCATGTTTACACCAGCGTAATTTGTCCTAGCTGAATCTTGGAAACAACCCAATTGCCCATCAACTGAGGAATGGACAAAGATGTGATAATTTTGTACAATGGAGTGTTACCCAGTTATAAAAAGGGACAAATTCCAGGCTTTCATCAGTAAATGGACGCAACTCGTGACCATACTCCAAAGTGAAATGAATTAGTCCCTCATTTCCAAACATCATACGGTCTTGCTAGGATAAGAACCTGAAAGAGTAAATAAAATGGTGAAAGGTATAACAGATACTGTGAAAGGGAAAGAATCTGTTCAAAGGGAGGGAATTCTTGGGAAGGGAGGAGTACAGGAGAGGGAGTGGAGAAAGGGATACGTGTGTGTGTGTGTGTGCACACGCGCGTGTGTGCAGGGCGTCTTGGCTGGTTGTACTGCTGATTGCTGCTGATCTATGGAACAGAGCAAATAATGCTTAAAACTTTTTCTTCTTCTTAATTTCTTATTTTTCCTTTTCCAATTTTTCATGCATGTATCTGGTAATCTGAACAAATAATTTGAAAACCACACTATACAACACAATAAATATTGTCCAATTCATATTACTTTGTCAGTGAAACTCTGTATCATTTTAATTTTTTTTGTTATCATTGTTTTGTATTCTCTTAAAAAAAAAAAAAAGAACACAGCCTCCCGCGTCACATTGCCAGTGTCGACTAGGCCCCGTCTCCCGGTGTGAGACATTGAGGGTATTTTAGGTCTGCAGCACACGTACTGGCAGGACACTCTCGCTGGCACCCCCAGGGAGGACCTGCAGCATCGTCCCCACTCTGTCAGCGCAAGGCAAGGGGGCCTCCATTCCTCCTCCAGCTCAGTGCCAGGAGCCAGTCCCAATTTTCCACCTTTGCTATAAGAGCCACTTAGTCCTTCCTTAAAACTGTCACTAAGCTATTTCCTTAAAAGGCCTCTTCCTGCCTGTGCCTCCTCATTTCCTTTCCTGGTCCCAGTCCAGCTTTTTGGACTTGCCCTGTGTCCCCACTTTGGAAGACACCTTGGTCTCCTGTATTTAGATTCACTCTCTGAGGGGGTGCTCTGGAGTGTACAGCTGAAGACCACTAATCATAATGGAGCTGAGTAGACTGGATGACCAACAGCAAAGGAGGACTTTTAAATTTCTTTTTTAAATGCATTTGGTACAGGGTCTCACTATGCAGCTCAGACTTATAAGGACCCTCCTGTTTTCAGCCTCCCCAGCACTGGGATTACAAGCATGACATTAGCATACCGGACTCGGGACTTTTTAATTCCAATTTAAATTCCATCATTAACCAATTTTCTGATTCTGTACACATCACTAGCCCCTGGGATCCATTCAGAATGTGAAAGAATAAAACTTGTGAATAACAGTAAGGTCACTGGGAAATATGTTAAAACAACTGCTGATAGATTAGTTTTCAGTGGTCTAAGAAGAGACAGAGCCCCAGATAAAATGCACTGGGCCAGATTATTCTACTTGTCTTTATTTTTTATTTTTTTTTTGCCAATTTAAATATTTATTGAAGACATTGCATTTTCACTTATAGTACAGTGCTTAAAGT
>NW_004524677.1:7876102-7879977 GCF_000260255.1 Octodon degus
CCTGATCATTAGCAATTATCTCCACCTTTCCGTGCTGGAAGCCACCCACACAGGAGTAGGTGGTGCCAAGATCAATGCCAACTGCAGGTCCTTTCGACATGGTTGCTCCCGTAAAGGCCTGGCTGTGCTAGCGAAGACGGCACACAAGGAGCCCCTCACCTACCGGCGCGTTCAATGAGCTCTACTTGTCTTTAAAAGACCTTTCACCTCAAATATTAATCCATATCTGAGTGGTCTGAAATTGTTTCATGTGTTTTTCTTGACTGTCCAGAGAGGCCCATTAACTATGTCAGGCAAGGAGTGACACATCCATCCCTGTACAATTACAAAGAAAGGATATCCTGTATGTCCTACAGAAAGAAAGCAGAAAGCAAAGGAAAAGAAGGAGAATTAAATAAGGTGAATCTGAGTCTATTTTACACAACTCATAATTAAGTCCATTAATTTCTGAATACCTCCTGTCATCTCAGAGAAGAAAACAGATTTAAAAGAGCCTCAGGAAGAAAGCTACAGTTGTAGAAAGTGAACAGAGGTTTTGTGTATTTATTTGCATCTTTATTATTGCATATTTCCTTTTCTTCTCTTGGGCAATGAGAAATGAAATAAGGACACACACAAGGTTCTTTTACAATCATGACATTTAAGACACTAAATGTTTCCCTGAAAATCTAAACCACAAAGGCTGCAAGGAAGGAAAGCGGGAGTGTGTTTTCTGTACCTGCTACTGGATTTCGTAAACTGAATGTTTTCCATAAATGCTCACTGATTCAATCACTCACTTAAACATGCAGCAATATCATTTATTTAATTGCATGCAATTCATTATTTCTTTAGCCAATTCATCTTTAACCTGGTCAAAAGTTATGCCTTCTGTCAAATTTCTTTCAACTATTTTTATCATATATTCACTCTTCATGTTATGACACTCTAATACCAGAGCAGGGACTCTACCGAATAATTTCTGCAACAGTACATTGTACTTTGTGAAATCGCTCTACTAGATCACTATACAGATTGTGAAGTGAAACAAAGATAGCCCACTAATGCTATTCTTGACTGGTCTGTGTCCTACGGAAAAGGCAGCCCAAAGTGCAGGGCTACTGTAGTTCAGTGAGAAGCCATACAATCTCAGCCGGGTGCTGCTGAACCCACAAATCAGGGGCAGCGATTACAAGAGGCACAATTGTGAAGTTGGGGCTTTGCAATAACTTTATTCTTCACAAATATATCAAAGAGATTAATCAAACATAACCCTATGAGTTAGATCTGGCAAGGCAAGCCCTCACACACTGCATCTGGCATCCTCCTGCTTTTGTAGGTCAAGTTTCCCTGGAACCAAACATTCCCGCTGCTTTGCTTGTCATCTGTGCCTGGTGCAGTGCAGGGGTGGAGCTGAGAAGCCACAACCAAGAAGATGCTGTCCACGAAGTGGGGACCGTTTGCCTATTGCACGCAAAGCTTGCTGATATTTGAGGTTGACAGTTGAAAATAAAACAAGTTAATCATCCACTCCATCTTCTTTCTGTGTAGAATAAAACTCAGTCTTGAATCATGTGAACTTACCAGCCTGTGCTTTAATTGTTATTTTTATTACATGCAAAAACAGAAAAAAAAAGTAGTTTTCAGCTTACTCACCTAAACATATGGGAGTAACTTCTTAGAGTATTTTCTTTTGAGAGTATTATCAAGTTTAAGGATATTAAGTATTTCTATAAATGCTATGAAAGGTATAAGTATTTCTTTTTTAATTTTTTAAGCCTTTATTTATTTGTGTGTGTGTGTGTGTGTGTGTGTGTGTGTGTGTGTGTGTGTGTGCATCTGTGGCCAGCTCAGCCCACCAGGGGGCGGGCTGGCTGGCATGTGGTGCTGGGGGATCGAACCTCGGTCCCTGTGCTTTGCCAAGCTTGTTCCAAGTAGGTGCTTTAGATCACTGAGCCATCTCTCCAGCCCCAATATAAGTATTTCATTATCAATTATTATCCGTGTTAGTAAGATGCTTTCTCAGTTACTGAGCAAGGAAATGTTTGAAAATGTTTAATAATATTTTTTAATGTGTTTGGTACAGGGACTCACTATGCATCTAGGACTTGTACTAATCCTCCTGCTTCAGCTATCCCAGCACTGGGGTTACAAGTGTGCACCACCATGCCCGGTCATGGTGGTTGCCTCAGCATGCCTGGGAGTGTGGCTGGCATGGCCTGTGATGCTGGGGACCGAACCCCAGTTGCTGTGCTTCTTGTCAGCCCTTGATTAACATTTCATGGCTTTAAAAAAATCCTGTCTATATTGTGTAGCTAACATATAGTTTGTCTTTCTAATCCTTTTAGCAATAGGATAGACAGATATGGAGAAATATAAATCTGGCTGAGAGTTTATCTCAAATTGTCTCTCCTTGTTCCTTCCAGGTCTTCTATGGTTGCTTCAGAACAGAGGCAGGACACATCGCTGCTCTCCACAGTCCTCGCCAGAAGCACACTGTCCGGACCTGAGGCAGGGTCACCTTTGATGACCCTCCCGATTGCAGAGTCCAGAAATAACTCTACTCACATGAAGTTCTGGTGAGAGTTTTCGTGGTAGAAATGGCTCCTCTCAGCTCAGTGAGGCTCATTGAGGGGCTGAGGGAAGCACTTGCCCTCCGCTGAATGAAGCAGAGTCCTTTGAGTACACCTTGAAGGGAGTCTGGTAGTGCAGTGCAGAGGGGTGAGTAGTGCCCTATCAGGACAACGGAAGTGAATGCTTTGGAGACTGAAGTGAGTATCTGAGGGAAAGCACTCTGTGGAGAGAGGTAACTGCAGTCGGTTCTCACACTGGTCAGCTCTGTGGCATGTCTGTGCCTCAGTGCGCTGGGTGTTGCCATGGAGAATTCTTTGGGCCCCTCAGCATCTAGAGATCCTTGGCCATTTCAAATTGAGCACTCTGGTGCATGATTTAGAAAGCCTTAGCATCCTGCTCATTGTTTTGAATTCTTACTAAAATCCTGACCTAACAAAACCATAACACTACTTTCAAATATTAGTAATAAAGTAAACATTCCAAAAGCATGAGTGGTGGGCACAGATTGAGTGCTGAGTTGGGGGCTTTGAGCTGTGACAAAAACAGAGTATTTAAATGAAGTTTTAAAAGTGTTACACTAGAAGAAACACTGAAATTAATCCTCCTTGCTTTACCCACAAGCAGCCTATTGTTATTTCCATGTTTTGAAGCAGTTCAGGAAGTATACGTTCATATTTTCAATGTCTTAAATCAGTTCCAAAATTATTATAATGATTTCCATCAAATAAAACATCATGGCATGAGGGCAATCCACTCAGGTCACCCCTTCTGCACCTCTCTCAGACAGAAGCACAGAAGTTTTCTTTCCCGAACAAAAGTTCTGCTCTTAACTTAAAAAAAAAAATCATGGTGTGTCTTCATCTTTCTTATAGGCATCTGGTACCTTGTGACTTGGGGCTCTTCTCCAAAGCCAAAATTACCATGGAAGATAAACATTTTGAATTGATTCAGGACATGGAGACTACTAAAACAGCACAACTGAAGAAATGTATGAAAGAGGCCGTCCACAGCTGCACGCTGTGGCAGAAGGAGGGCTTAAGCGCACGCGAGGTGGGAGGCATATTCTGAAGATCAGTAGCCGCGTGTCTTACGGAAAACACTCTAGGTAGTTTTTAATCACACCTCAGAATAAATTTGAAGCAAAGCAGTCGGTCTGCAAAAGAAAGTGTAAAGTGTAAAAGAAACCACTGATAATATTTTGTTTAGTGAAATTCTGTATCATTTGTAATTTTCTGTTTTAACATCATTTTGTACTCTGTTTAGGAAGGAAGGAAGGAAGGAAGGAAGGAAGGAAGGAAGGAAGGAAGGAAGGAAGGAAGGAA
>NW_004524677.1:7880302-7946116 GCF_000260255.1 Octodon degus
CTTCCTTCCTTCCTTCCTTCCTTCCTTCCTTCCTTCCTTCCTTCCATTCGTTCGTTCTTTCTTACAATGTAGATATTAGCAAACTCTTCACAGCATTCAGGATCTCGCTATTTTTATCTTAAGACTATACAGTTAAGATTATCTCCTGTCAGAGTTTTGTTATCATTTAATAACTTTATAATACTCCATTGTGTGAATGTACCAAACTATCTTACCATTTCCCATACAGAAGTTTTACCTAACTTCCTGTTTTTTGGTTCTCTATTTACTTTTTGGACGTGTACGTTTGTCTCAGTGGTTAGGGGCTGTGCGCATGTGGAGATCTCAGTGTAGGCAATATTACTCCATGAATGTAGCATTATTCCACTGGCCTATTTAACTCCCATATTTTTCCCATAATTTTATTGAGAAACAAATAGCAATGAGACAGTTTCAAATCAAATTGGTAGGACAGTTCCTATAATTAACACATTGCATACTCTCTTCCTAGTGGTTATTTGCTGTACATGATGCAGACATGATATCCTATTTACAAACACTATTAGAACAAATCCATCTATTCATTAAGAGAATGTAACTATATATTTATGCTAACCACTTTGAATACACAGATACAAAATGGACATTCATCTGTATCCCCTTTTTTGTTTAGTTCTGTCATTTGAATATTATAGGTGTGTGAACTCAGCAAAATATTCTAAGAGTCCAATAGGTCATAATAGTACTGGGTCTCCCGCTTGACTGGCAATGTCAGAAATTATTGACAAGAGTCCCCTACAGCTGAACATAACACCATGGCTTTACTTAATATCATATAGTTTCCCTAGTATAAGAACTCAAAAGAAGAAATACAAATAGAAAGGTTTAATATAACTAAAAGGAAAGAAAGAACTTGAGGACTGAACAATGAAAAAAAAGCAAGGAGAGCAGCTAGGAAATATGACAGGGGAAGCCATATAAGTTATATGAAGAAAATGGGTAAGGCAATGATCCTGAGAATCTTCAGAAGATTTTTAAGCCTAGCAGTTAATTGGAATGATTCTCACCCTGACTAACTATATATACAGACACCTGTGAAGCAAGCAGCTGCACTGAAGATGACAATTTGTAATAGTAGGTTCATGCTTGGAGTGCCTGTCATTTTGGTCTTCTGAATACGGGCTGCTCGTCATGACATGACAGTTGCTGCCGTGCTGTCTCTCAGGTAGATGATTATTCAAAAAGAAGGGGGTGGTGAATGAAGGCAAGAGACAGGAAAAGGAATGTTGTGGGACTGTCCTGCTTCAAGGTTCTATATGGTTAGATTTCTGGACTAATGTGTAAGCATAAGAATTATATAATTCTTTATGCCTATTTTTAAAATATATTCTAATTTTTACATTTTTTATCATATTCTGTAGGGACTTAAAGTTCAACATATCAATACTTGATGAAAAATACCTGTTCCATATTATGCCTAAGATGTTTGATATTCAGGCAGATAGTGAGGTTAAGCTTAACAGCCTAGGTTGTATGGTAATAACAATAAGTTTGTCTTCTGGAGGGTTAACAACCTAAGTTTGCAGACCAAAATTAGAAAAAAAGAAGGGCCACAAGGAAAGCCAACATTTTGGCCCTAGCCTTCCAAGGTCAATTAAGACTCAGGACATATGAGAACTTGTACTGTAACGTCATGTACCCCGGTAGTGTCCCAAATTTTCTGATCAAGAAGATTATGGAGCCAAAGAGGAAAGTGATCAATGATGTAGAGTGTGCCTAAGGAGAGTCACATGGAGAGAAAACATTCTCTCAGGCTTTCACAGAGAGCACATTGGCCAAGCAATGGCCGTGACTCATCCACATTGCTGACACTGACAAAGGTTCTACAATCTGAGGTACAGGATCTCAGGATAAATCCTGAGGAATTTTGACTGACCTTATCAGATCCAAAAGCTACAACTTTCGTTGCATAAGTCTTGCTTTATCTTGTTCTTAACCAACCAGCAGAAAAGTATAAAAACGAAGTATAAGAAGTAAAGCAGTAACTCCCATATTTTGGTCAATCTTGTTTTCCTTTTAATTCATCCTTGATGCTCAAAACTATCTCTTCCTTTCTGCTCTTTCAATATGGGTATTATGCTAGGTGTATTGTTGTTCTTCAATATATACGTATGTGTAAATTACAAAATATTGTTTTGTATGTCTGTAAAACTGTATTGTTGGTTCCACATTATGGCTCAGCCTTGTCACTGTTTTGGAGTTGTTGTCGCATGATGCACTTCCTAGAAAGGGGCATACAGAATGCCTCCAGCTTTTATGATCACAGTAGCGCTGTAATGAAGCTGTTCATCCTCAGTCCTGCACCTGCCTGTGCGTGAGAGCTTCTTCACTAAGAGCTCCACATTGAGCCCTACTTACTGTAATGTGTAGCTATGTGTCACCACGTATTCCTGCCACACTTGGCACCCTATTTGCTTACCCCATGTGGACTCTGCAGCCTGACCTTTCCACAGAAGCAGATCAAATTCCCATGATGCTAGCATTTGCCTCCACATAGTGCCTCTTAGTTGGGCAAGCATTCCACTTTTTGGAACATACAGCAATGATTATGTTACATTGCTCAGTTCTGGTGGTTAAGGAATTTAAAAGTTCTTAATATGGCTTTTAATCTATGAAGTTTCTTTTCCTTGTCATATTTACTGCTTATTTGAACTTAAGATCAAAACATTTTTCACATGTGTGAGAGACATAGTCTCGATGACATTGGCCTGTTGGGTTTTCTCTTAGTCTTTCTCTCAAGATTTTTTTTTTTTTTTTTGGTATAAAATAAAGTCTTTCCTTGTGAAGTACACATGCTCAGCAGTACTTCTCCTTGTGCCTGATACTCTCCCAGGCCTATTTAAAGATACCCTGAGGGTACCACATCTCACATTTCCATACCATTAACACATCCAAAGTGCAGCACAGAATACAAAGGTAGTTTTCAGTAAAACTCTAGTTTTTAAAAATGTTGCACAACACTGTTACTAAACCATCGATGTTGCTGTCAAGGCTCAGGCTCTGTTTAGAGTGATAATGGCATCTCCAACCTGGGAAGTTTTCAGATTTTTTTTTCCTGTTTTCTAATTTAATTGCTGTGTTCCATGTCATAAAGTTATTACATGTCTATATATTGTGTGTCTACTGTTTATTCACTCAAATATCTGTATGTCTGGATATTGTTTCTACACCTCTTTCTTTTTCTTCATTTGTCTTCTACAGGTCTTTAAATTATACCACATTTTTTAAAAGATCACTTTTCACTTTCTTTTTCTAGATTTTAAGGTGAATTTCAATCAATAATCAGAACTTATCTGTACTCATATAATCATTTAATGTTAACGTAGTCTATAATTAATTATCCAGGCAATAATTTTTCACGGCATGTCTGAGAAAGTATTTCACTTTCATTGTTGAAACACATTTTCTCTCAATAGATATCTGGGGTGAAATTTTTATTTCCTCGATTTTTTTCCTCACGTAATTTTAAAGGTTTTATTGCAGTCTTCTCACACACATGCATCTTGAGGACAAGCTGCTGTAATTCCCCTGTTCCTGGCAACCTTTTCCTCTGGTTAGAGCTGTGCTTTTCTCTCTCCAGAGCAGGAGTTGCCCCCTCCCCCCGCATTTACCCCAGAGAGATGCTTACATTCCCTTCTTTTCTCGCCCTGGTAACCACCCTTTCCTCATAGACAGCCACTGAAGGTCTTCAGAGAAGGCACGTGGGTAAACACAATCTGCCTACACTCTGGGGCCAGCTGCCATTTACTGTCTCCATGCAGTTCTGCCTGAATGGCTGGTCACTGAAATTGTAGGTGACATCCTCCTGCCTGCTTGTCTGATGACTGTCTTCCTGTATCCACCGGACACGAGGCTCTCTATCCTTCCCCATTCTCCTCGTGGGAGCCAGGTCCAGACTTCTTACCCTGTGGCTGCAGCTGTTTGAAAGGTGCAGGAAAACCCACGAGTGTGGAGTTTGCTGGCTTTTTTATGATATTAGAGTAGGTGCAGACTTCTTTCAGACTAGAACCCCCACGTGTAACAATAACTCTCTTGTAATTTCTACTGTGAAATTTAGGGTCAAATGTTTAGTTCTTGAAGTCACATTATTATTTTATATCACAATCTTGAAAATGTGTAAGTTGCCAAAGAAGAATTAACATCTGTCGTGGAGCCTTTGAGGCTGAAGCCTGCTGTCCCCCAGGGTTCTTGTGAAGGCTGGAAAAGAAGGTGATGCAGGGGGCTGCCGGGAAGCACCAGACTTGTTGGGTGTCACAACAGGAAGAAGAAAGAAGAGCCTTCACCAGACAGGTGGGCAAAGAGGACACCAGGAAGTGTCTGAATCTAGACACCTTGGTACAGCTTGGGGCACAAGAAAGGGCAGAAAAAGGATCAGAGGTAGATGGCAAATGCATGTGCGCAGCTGCTTTCCAGGGCTCTTGTGGTCAGCAGATTCATCACATCTTGGTCCTTTGCATTCCCGTTTTCTGAGGCATCTTCTAGCTTACTCAGAGCCTTGGCCTTTGCACTTTGTGCTTTAGTTTCCTGAAGATCCAGGTCCTGGCCTTCAGTTCACTCGGTTTATTGAGTTTACTGAGGCGCTCGCACTTTGTCCTTGTCTGCTGGTCTCATGGGGATGTGAGGTCTCAAAGGCAAGTTGGGCCTTCACTGTTGTTGTTTTTAATATATATGTATATCAATATTGAAAATTTCCTTGATGTCCATTTGGGATGCTTCTTAACTTTATTCTTTGCTATTCTATTTCTTCTTGTTTTCTTTTAAATAGGCTACGACTTCACACTGGAGGTGAAGATTATTGGTCTCTATCTGCCCAGATATTGACTTGCCTGTCTACAGTTTTTCAGGTGTTTCTTATGCTTTTCCTTCTGAGAGAAGATAATACAATCTAAACCTGAAGAACTGAGGATGTCCCTTAGCATTGGAGAGCCTGCTTAGCAAACACAGGGCTGTACATTTGATCCCCACACTGAAACAACAATAAAAAAAAATGATACTTTAACTTTTCTCATTTTCAATTTCCAAATTTCTCCATTTTCCTCTGATCTGAGTCCACTGAATAATTCCTCTAGAATAATGTTAACTATGATGACAATAAAGAATGTAGTTACTTCATTTTTTATATCAACTGAAATGCTAGTTTTTCCCAATTAAGCATGATTTATGTAACTAATTGAACTGTACATTTATTTCCCTATCAATGAAAATATTCATAATTACCTGAGCTTTTTGTGGTTTGCTTTCAGTATCTATGAATATTACAACATGATTTTCTTCCCCTAATTATTTTTTTTTTCTTTTGTGGCTGGCTCGGCCCACCCTGGGGGTGGGGATGGTGTGGCATATGGTACCAGGGATTAAACTGCAGTTTCTGCACTTGCTTAAGGTTGCCTAAGCAGGCGCTTTAGTCCACTGAGACACCATCTCACCGGCCTCTTCCCCTACTTATATAGTTAGTCCTACAGTTAGATGTAGTACTCACACCTAACCGTCCTTGCCCTCTTAGGACAGGGAAGATTTCCCATGATGTCTTGTTATTTTAAGGTGCTCTAGTATTTTATTTGCTATGACTTTCACAGCCGCAGTCATTAAGGCTGGCTTCTACTTAGCTGTCCCGTTTATGGGTCTGCTTTATAACTGTTACTAAAAAAGTGTTTAAGTTATTTTCAATGTTCTGTGTTTCTTGTTAAATTAATTCATTTTGTTCTTGTTTCTTGAGACGGGAATTCACTATCCAGGACAGGCTGGCCCTGAACTCTCTTATGAAGCCAAGGCTGCCCTCAGACCCACAGCAGTCCTCCTGCGGTGCCTCCTGCGTGCTGGGATCACAGGCCTGTGGGCGAGGCCCAGTATTTCTTGTATCTTTGAACATCTGTGCTGTTTTTATCAATAGCACTGTAGCCATGTCTTTCCTTTTCAGGACTGGAAAAAAGCATCTCAAAATTTTGTGGAAAATAACTTTATAATGATACTTCAGAATACCAATATTAAGTTGCCAATATTGTGTACCTTTTTGGCTTCAATTTTGAGTTAAATTTTCTCAGAAAATTATTTCATGCAAACTTTGATTGTCTACATCTGAGTTGGATGAAACATTCTCTCAAGATTCTATTAATTTATTTTCTATGGTTGTTTCCACAAATATAATCTAATATTTTATATTTGTAGTTACACTGGTTTCTTTATACAATTTTAAAGATCTGTGTATTTCGTTATATTTTAAAGAAAAACAATTCCTAGATAGTTTTATTTTATTAACCTTCTTTTATTCTCTAAAACACTATGTTTATATTTAGCAGATCCATCTACTTTCTTTTGAAAGAATTATTTTTTTTGCCAAACCATGAAAACAAATGCTTCACATATTTATTTTTTTCTATTTTGTGTATTCATGTGACATTTATAGTATACATTGTTCTCAGAGCCATGCTTTCATCGTATTGTATATTTGGTTAAAGACTGGTAATTCAGCATGAACTTATATTTTCCGATATTATTTGTGAAATATAATTGGCATATTTGTATTTACTTATACATGATCTTAGCCAAAAGGACGAGAAGTGATATACTTGTATTTACTTAAAAAATTAACCATAAAATAATTTATTCTCAGTGGACTAAGTGCCTGCTCAGGCAAGAGCAGGGACCAGGGTTCCGTCCCCAGTATCACACACTGCAATGACCCCATGCCCTGGCATGGTGATGCACACCTGTAATCCCAGTGCTGGGGAGGCTGAAAACAGGAGGTCTACTATAAGCCTGAACTGCATAGTGAGACCCTGTACCAAATACAAAAAAAAAATTACATAGGAGAAATTTTATGTAATTATGAAGAAAAAAGTACTCTTATTTGACACTATTAGATACCAAACATAAAGGTGGGAAATATTATTTCAGCTTCATATGAAAGCAAGATGTGTTTTCATTGCACAGAAAAGTGATAAAAAGTAATAAACTAGAGATACATTTGCAGTTTAAGTTTCGTTCATTTATGTTCTCTCTTGCTTAGTTGGCTTGAGAATCAATAGATTGAAGATAGCAACTTCCCCTTTTTTTCTCTTTCTTTCTTTCTTTCTTTCTTTCTTTCTTTCTTTCTTTCTTTCTTCTTTCTTTCTTTCTTTCTTTCTTTTTTTTTTCTATTTTGAGACAGGGTCTTGCTATGCAGTTCAGGAGTTCAGACAAGCCTTGAGCTCATTTTATAGTCCTGGCTGGTCACGAACTCTCAATGACCCTCCTGCCCCATCCTCCCTAGTGCTTTGATTACAGATGGGCATCACCATGCCCAGTGCAACTTCTCTTCTTACCACTCTTGTAGATGGGAAAAAACGTAAGTGTCTTGTTCCTAGCCAGTCTGGACATATGCATGGGCCTGAGGAGAACAGGCCCAGGCCTGGTGGAAGTAGGAACTTGACATTACTTGAAAGCTCTATGGATCCTGAAAGGTAGTTAGGTTGAATTGCATGAGATTCTGATGGCAACGGGAAAAATAAACCTCTCTGAATATATGTCACTCTGCTTACTTAGTTATAAACTGAGGATTAGGATATTTAACACAATTTTAAGTTCTCCCTCCCTCAGCTACTCAGTTAATTTTCTTGCATTATCATTTGGTTCTATATGGATTTGATACTAGAAGCAAAAGACACAAAGGGCTCCAAGTGATAGCTTGTATATTCTGGTTGAGGTTCTTTTGTGACATTTCCACGTACAGTTTCACCATCTGTGTGGCAGGACCACTTGGATCTGCAACGTCCCACTCTTGATTTTCCCATTCCTCATTCCAGTATGAGGAACTTGGTAGTAGCAATGACAATGGCTAAGCACTGACTGCAGTGGCATTATTTCATGCTTTACATTTAAACTCATTCGGTCCTTGCAACAAACCCAGGAGATGACCACCATTATGGCAGTTGGCAGAATGATGACCTCCCACAAACACCCAATCTTGAACATCTGAAGCCTCTGAGTGGATTATATTGCATGGAAAGCAGGAATGAAAAGATCTGAAGAGAACTAAGACTGCTAACTGGCTGTTAACTACAGAGAATATTCTGCAATACTCATATAAGCCCAATGCAATCATAGGGTTCTTGAACTCTAAAGGGAGAGGCAAAAGGCCTGGGACAGAGAGAGAAAAACAAGCACATTGTACACTGTGAAGATGGGGAGGAGCACAGATGCAGCAATCCAAGCAGTGAGCAGCAGCAAGGAAGGACCAACAAGCCAGAGGATGCTGGTGAGTTTTTCTCTGGTGGCGCAGACCCCAAACATTGTTGTAATTTTACAGGAGAGCTGGCCCAGCTTTGGTACCTAGGGGCTAGTTTTTCTCCTGAAGTCTTCATCAGCATGACCCTAATATCTCAAAAAGGCCCCATCTACTAATATATTAGACATTAGGATTCCATTCCAGAATTTTTGGCAAATACAAATGTCTACAGCTCAAGGGAAACGGCGATTAAAGATTGACATCATGCCAGAAGCAGCAGAGACCAGAGGCAGTGTGGATGACCTGAGGGAAAAGGAAGGCTGGGTTCAGTGAGTGCATGCTCTATCCATGAGTGGAAAATCACACTGGAGCCCATCAATGTGTACAACTAATCCATGTCAATAAATACTGATAAGCTAAAAATATTTTTGTCATAAAAAAGACCATAAGAGTAGAACAGAGAGAAAATCTCATGAGATATATAGGTAAAATTGCAAAATGTGAATAAAGCTACAAATTGCTCTAAGTAGAGGTGAAATGCCCCAATGAAAATGTAAAGATTTCCAATTATAAAAGGAAAGGAAAGCCAACCCTATGCTCTACTTGAGAGAACTACTTTAAATGTAAACACATAAATAATAGAAATAAAAGGATAGAAAGGATATACCAGCCAAATAGTAGCTGTAAAGAAGCTGGAGTGACTATTTCAGTGTCAATTAGACTTTAAAAGAAAAAAAAAATAGCACCAAAGACAGAGCCAGGACATAATTTTTCTCATTGATAAAATGCCAATGTAAAAAATTTAGCAATTATAAATGCATATGTACACAAAACAGATTCCCCAGTAAATTAAACAGAAACTTACAGAATGTAAGGAAACTATCTATTCAACAATTGTGGGAGGTGATCTCAACACTCCTTTCCCAATCACTGACAAAAGAACTAATGTGAAAACCGATAAGGATACAAAGACTTAGACACCCTAGAATCCAACTGGACCTGACATTATAGAGAACATTTCCCCTCAACAATAGCTCAACCGCCCTCTTCGTGCACAGAAATCTTTTCCCAGGATAGACCATATACTTTGATATATGACACGTTTTAATAACTTAGAGTGGCTCAAAATCACTATGCATATTCGGCATCCCCAGCAATGCAAATTGGTGTGGAAAAATGTAGAAACTTACTTCTGTACTTAGAGATAAGTTTGTAAGTTTAAGTACTTGTAGTTGAAAGCAAGAAAAATCAAAAATGAATTGCCTCAAGTTCTGCATTTAGAAGCTAGGAAAATAAAAACAGCAAATTCAAGATGAAAAAATAAGAAGGAAATTAATAAAATCACGGTGCAAATCAAAGAAATAGGAAAGAGGAAAACACTAGAGGAAAAATCAATGAAGCCAAATGTTGTTCTTTTTTATTTTTTATGGAAACCAGAAACAGTTTTTGTGTAGAAAAGTAAGGCGGAGAGCCTCCACCATTAGTGTGCTGACTGTGATCTCATGTCTATCAGGTATAGTCTGTAAACACCAGCAAAACTTCAAAGATAAACTAGGAAATCCACTTGGGAATCCAAAAGTGGTGCTCACCAATGTCTCATTTTATTAGCACGTGGTAGCCATAGAGCAATTACCTGTGCGGCCGTGACCCGGAAGCAGTAGAAGGGCTAGGACTTCCGGAGTGTCAGAGGAGGAGGGGCCGGCAGATCTGAGAGCCTCATGGGTTAGAGTTTAGGAAACAAGAACTTGGGCACACTGAAATGTCCTTCCTATGCTCAGGACTAGAACTTAAGAAACAATTAGCAAGACGATTTTCATGATTTGGCTCCAGAGTGTCTCTGGGTGGCCCGTGTGTTCCTTCTTGAGCCCCGTGTGATGCTCCCCCAAAGAGGACGGAGGCCTCAGGAGGCGGGCCTGGTGAGCAGTGTTAAGCAGGGCTGTGCACTATGAGGGCACCGTGGGCCCTGCGCCCATGCCCGCTCACCCCATTTATAAGGTAACTGATTTTACACTGCAGAGAGCGCTCCTGGCCTCAGGCCCAAAGCAACAGGGTCAATTGGTCAGGGACTATGGCCTCCAAGCTGTGAGCCAAAATAAACACTTTCCCTTTACAGCGATTGAGCTCAGGTAACTGTCATCTTGCTGGAAAGTTGAGGGGCACAGTGATCTTCTACGGTTCTGTGCAGGACGCAGGGAGATTGCTTTTTGTTGTGGGAAAGACAGTTCATATATTTAAATTGCTTGCATGCAGACAGAAATAATGAATCAGTTTCTCCTTGTTTTCCAAAGAGTGCTGAGATGTAATAAAATATTTAATATTATATGATCACATCTTAGCATAGGCCCCTGGGTTCTGGTTATGGTACTACTGGAGATATTCTAAGTTTCATCATCTGGATGAGTGGGACCACCCAGGGCCCTCCAAGTCCTCACTCCAGCCAGTGCCCAGGCCTGGGGTATGAGTGGAACTTCCTCTCTCAGACAGGCCCAATGTGGGACCCAGTGGCAGAACTCCCTTCAGCGAGGCTAGAGGCAAGACCCACCCCACTGATCCAGGAGCAGAAGATCTTGCCAGAGTGGCACAGTGGATTCACTTCCAAGGGCTGCAGCAGGAAGAAGTGGAACACAGAAGCCAGACCCAAGTCACACCTGCCTGGATGAGTTTGAACATGGTAGATCAGAACATGGTGCTAAGGTAATAACTGTATCAAAGGTCAGATGACAGTACTATAGAAAATGACAAAGAGAAGGAACAAAATGCGTTCTCAGGCCCCGAACCCACCCAGGACAAATGCAGGAGACAATGGCATAGAAGAAATTGGAAAGCACACACCTGAAATCTCTGAAATAACATATGAACTAAGTTTCATCATCTGTAAAATTAGGCTAACTACTATGTACTTTCCCCAAATTCTACAAAACAGTAATGTCATTCTGATGCTTATACTATATGAAAAGGAAGAAAGGTGATGTGCACATATCGCTCAATATTTATAAACTTTTTTTCTCTATAAATTAATCATTGTCAGGCTGGTGAGATGGCTCAGTGGTCTAAAGCACCTACTTAGAACAAGCTTAGCAAAGCACAGGGACCATGGTTCAATCCCCCAGCACCACATGCCAGCCAGCCCCGCCCCCTGGTGGGCTGAGCTGGCCACACACACATAAATAAATAAATAAATTAATTAATTAATTATTGTCCATTTGGAAGTAACGGATTTGGGAATAATTTTCCTACTTTTATTTTTCTCCTTTTTACAAATTTTGGAAAGTCAAGTTATCACAGAAATATATGATTTTACAGTTTATTTGTTTGCGAAATGAGCTGAGGGAGGGCTGGGGATGTAGCTCACTGGTAGAGTGCTTGTGTAGCATGCACAAGGCTCTGGGTTCAAGCCCCAGCACCACTAAAAATAAAAAAATGAACTGAAGGATTGTAAATTTTGTTAAGTTCTATAAAATTTTATTTCTTCATAAACCTGTGCTAGTCCTGGTGTACAATAAGCTCATTGTTTTCTGAAACATTTGCTTTGGTTTCTCCTCAGTTACAGTGATAGATTCTTCTCCTATTAACCTTCAAAATATGCTTTCAGATAACTCTTACTAAAATACAAGTGCTTGAAAATGGCCTTAAATCAGGTATACTCCTCAATTTACAGTTCCAGCACCCAGACAGACTAAGAAAGTAGAATTGAAAGTTTGGTTCTCACCTGGACAACTTAGTGAAGATTGCCTAAAAATAAAAAATGTAAGGACAGTGTGTGTGGCTCAGTGGTGGAGAAGCACTAGTTTGATCCCAAGTCCCAGTGCCTCAAGAAGAAGAAGAAGAGGAAGAGGAGGAGGAAGAGGAGGTGGAGGAAGAGGAAGAAGAGAAAGAAGAGGAGGAAGGGAATGTGAGAGGGAGCAGGAAGAAGAGAAGGAGGAACTTGAGAAAGGGTGGGGGGAGAAGGAGAGGAAGAAAAAGAAGAAGATCAAAAAGGTAAAAGAGAAGAAGAAAATTCAAAGAACCCCAGGGTTACAGGAGATCTTTGAGTATCAGTGGGATGGGAAACAAAGAAAATGCTAATTAGTAGAAATTGAAATTCACACATAATCCACCACCCACAAATATTCTGACAGTAATTCTAGAGTGAGGCTTTCACACTTGCATTTTTAAATAGTTTTTAAAACACTGAAGGCTGCCTTTGCTCAGAATCAGTGACCTGAGCGCTCCAGCACCCGAATACCAGGAACCAGTCACAGGTGAGAGATGGAAGTGCTCCCTGGTCGGCCAAGCGCTCTTGAGTCCCAATGTGGAGAAGAGAGCACAGAGCTTGAGATGTCCCCGGAAATGCGCAGCACCCACTATATCGTGAGAGAGAGGCCATTTGCGTAGTATACTTATATTTTAATGCTCATTTTTGCCTTTCTCAGCCATATCTTTGCATCAGAAAAATTGTTAATGTTGATCAGCAGTCGGTTATTTCTGAAATATATCGCAAGGTCAACTCTCTTTTCATCCTTCACTGAGCTTCTTCCTGAGAGGTAAGATCTGATGGGTGTATGATTAAATTTCTTAGTGGCTCACACTTATCATAATCATGCATTCTCATAAGGTCTTTGCACTCACAATGAATGTCTGAAGAAAACGTTAGAAATAGTGGCATATTCAACTGATTGTGTCTACATTTGTGGTTAAAAAATTGCATAGCTCACAGGAATTTATTTGAAAGTCTTCTAATTTCCTCTAGGATTTAAAGACAGCTCTTAGGGCTGAGCAGCTGTAGAAGTCATATATAACGAAGCTGTGTAGGTCACTGACCAAAGAGGTCACGTTGTCACCATCTTTTAGTGAATGAATACCTTACAATTTCATATGGTGTTTCTCAGCCTAAACCCTCAATGGTCAGCTCTGTCCACCACGAGGATATAGGCGGAATGTCTTGGCCTGATGATAATGAAGGTTAATTGCTTCAAGGAAAAAAAACTGAACATAAACAAATATGAAATGATATTTTATGTCTCAGGCTTGAGGAACATAACATCTTGTGAAACAAAATCTGTGAAATAAGGATATTTATTTTAACAAACAAATATAATAATCAGTTATCCTTTATAGATTGCACATTTGTCTACCAGCTTCCAACTGCCAAACTGTATTCCAGGCATTTTAATATCCAATATGTCAGCAAGTACCTCTTTCTTTCTTTCTGAGTGTGGGGCTGGTGCAGCATGTGGTGCTGGGGGTCTAACTGCAATCACCTGAGCCTGCCTAAACTTACCTAAGCAGGCGCTTTAGACTGCTGAGCTATCTTTCTGGCCCTTCAGTGAGTTCTTGTTGGAAATCCAATTTAGATGAGAACAACACTGCCACTCTCTACATCACTACTATCTGCTGAGGTGTGGAAGGAACATAGCATAGCAGAGTTGCAGCTTCAATAGCCACTGCTTGACTAGATTTCCCCCAGTCCTTGCTGAAAACTCACCCTAATTCCCTTGTTGCTAATCAGTTCAGTTAGTGATGGAAGGGTATTAAAGAGAGGATTGAATATTCCATTTTCTTATCAGAGTCATTGTAGTCTGCAGTACAGTGCCAACAGGAAAACTTGAAGCACCCAAGTTCCTCAGAAGACACTGCTGGGGCCACATGGGTCAGTGTGCAGTGTCAGGAGGGCGTAGGGTCTCACTTTGGGTCTCGGTGCCAGGAATGCAAAGGGCTCCTTGGGGCTCACCATTTCCCTTATTCTCAATGCACAAATCATGAGATGGGAATCTTGGGGGTGGGCCCTGGTGGGGGTGGTGTTCACTTCTCTCTGGAGGTCCCTGGAGTGCTTAGGGATTTGGAGATTCTTCAACAGTTTTATTTAACCTCACAGAACAATAAGAATATAATGATAGAGGATATGTCAGAAATCTTAAGGTCACTGCTCTGTTCCTCAGAGCCAAAACCTAATTCATTGCACAACCTCCGCCTCAGCTGGCTCCTGGGTAGATCCACAGAACAGTCATCGCGAGGGCGGAAGCTTTTCTCACGGGAACCTGTGGGAATGGAGTTTGGAAAGGATTAACTTGGTATTTGTTCTTCTTCATGTCCTTTTAAAAAGGGGAGATAGCTATTAAGGAAGAACAGGCCTCTTTCACTTCTTATGTGTACAGAAGCCAGGATCTTACACAAAAGGCAAATGTAATGGGACGGCTTGCCCAATGTTAATTTGGTTTAGAGGAGTACTGTGGAGTTCTGCCTCAGTAGCCTGCCTGAATTTCTACCCTGCCCTAATCTTATTTTCCTTTGAAGACAGAATCTCTGAGGCCAGAAGTGCCTTGTCTGGGGCGCGCTCAAATTGGGTGGATCGAAGCTCATCAGAGCAACTTCAGACACACTCTGACACCATTGCAGTCCCACCAGAGTGCAAGCAGACACAACCCCAGGAGCCATGACAGTTGATAGTTGTCATGACAACTACCAGAAAGACTTATAAAAATAGATGAGATCTCAATTTCTGGTGAATTTCCTAGCCTCAGAAGAAGTGTGAATATTTCTCCTTTCATCAGTCTCTCGCTCCCTTCATTGTTTTTAAAGCCCTCTGTGCATAGTCTTCTGGCGCCCAGCAGGGTGGGTAATCCATGTTTAGATTCACCTCTCATGTGGAGTCTAGGCCAAGAATAGAAGCCTCCTCTGCTGCCCAATGGGCAGTCACTCTGGTTACTGGCTCACAGGCCCCAGAGGGGCAAGACCTACTGGGGTCAGAAATTGGCAGCACAAGTACTTAGAGAGCTACAGTGTTTTCCTGTGCTGCCACCTCACCCTTCTACTCAGCCTCTGGTGTAGTATCAGAGTAATGATGTCTCCAGATTCCATATGTGGTCAGTTGCATTCTGATTAAATCAAGTGGCTCAGAGTTTGAACATTGATCCTTTTATTATTTTACAGATATGGAACTCTCCATTTCTGCATCTCATGCTGCAGCAGGAGGGTGCAGCTCTCCCTCTCCTTCTCTCTCTCTCTTTGTGTCTTCTGCTTGAGTGCTAAGCTGGGACTCCGGAGTCTTGCATATGCCATGAGGCAAGTGCGCGACTGTAGAGCTCCTCACCCAGCTCAGGTCATTTGGAAAGCAGGGCTCCTGGCTCCCCCTCTCGGCCTTCTGCAAGGATCCCTGCCACATGGGGTGCATGATCTTTAACAGGGACAGAGAGTCTCATTCCTGGTTGGTTTGTTTTGTTTTTGTGCTTTTTAAGATGAGCTAGATTGAAACAAACAACATATTTCAGCTGAGCTTCACACTAACATCCAGAGTGACTTCATTATTGCCAAATTGGATTGCATTTATGCCCAAAAGCCAGTTTATGTGATTTAATGTCATTTTTAATCCTAACTCCTAACACTTGGTTCATCAATCATTGCGCAGATTTGTTGCCTTAAGGGGCAGCCAATTGGAGCTGAGAGAACAAGTATAAAACATTGAATACAGAGAAAGAACTACACACTGATAAGAGTAACATCTTGTTCGATTACTCCAGCTCTTAGTTTATTTACAAGCAAAATAAAAGTGACTGTAAAGCCATAGCAGTGACAATAAAAAGCATAATATACTACTATGCTTAGATCAGAAGTTGCTGCTAAATAGATCTGTGCGGATAAATTGGGTCCAGCACAATGAAGCGCTAATTTTGCTAAGTATAAGAGGTAATGTTCTGCCTCAGTCTCCCAGGATGCTGGAACTTCAGACATACACCACCACATTTGGCCAGTTCCACTTTTTAAGATTTTTTTTTTCTTGGCTTTTTGCCTTGTTGACTGATAAATGGCTCACAGAGAAAATTAACTTTAAAAAATATTTATTTTGTCTATCACTGTGTTTGAAAAACTCCAGTACTGAGTATGTCAGTCCTTGGTAGTAAAATACTGTGTTCCTCTTGTGTCTTAGTGAGAAACTGTTATTAATTTTTATTAAGTTATTATTTTTGAGTACTAGATCCATTCAGAGATTAAAGGCATTTAGAAAAAGAATGGTTTTGAAAAATATGAGCTCAGTACTTTAAGCAAGATACCAAGTAGAACAGTTCTGTGAGTCAGGTGGAGGTCATTTTCATTTCTACACACTAACTCATTCAACAAACTCTTCATAGAGCTTAAAAATCTAGACACTGGGGCTGGTGAGATGGCTCAGTGGTCTAAAGCACCTACTTGGAACAAGCTTACCAAAGCACAGGGACCGCGGTTCAATCCTCAGCACCACATGCCAGCCAGCCCCGCCCCCTGGTGGGCTAAGCTGCCCCCCCCCACAAATAATAAATAAAAAATAATAATAAATAAAACATTTAAAAAAAAATCTAGACACTACAACAAAGACCGGCACTTAGGTAAGTCATCATCCCCTGGGTTCTCGAAGCCTGCATTCCCAAGCCTTCTGTGTGAACCATGCGTATAGTCCTGATTAACTTGTTAGTCTTTAGGAAAATACAGACATATGTAAATAGGTAGGAGTGTTCCTCTGCCCCCCACATAAAGCTTTCTTAAGACTCTTGATTTGTTGTTGTTTAACTTCCTGGAGAATTTCACATGCTGGGATATAGAAGCCATACTTTTTGTTATATCTCGGTGTAAATGTAATATAATTTATTTAGCTAGTTCCCTTCAGGAGGATACAGCTGGTTTTCACTTGGTCTTGTAAAATCCAGAAGCTTCTGCCCTTCAACCCGTGGCTGAAAACCTTTCTACTCCAGTCTGAGGTGTCATGGTCACTGTGACTGTCAACCTGGCTGGCTTGGGAGGAAATTAGCCAAGTAGATTTTTAGCAGTGGCTGGGTGGGGCCTGGATCACAACGTGGGTTCCTTCTGGGTCCCTGGCCCCTTGCTCTTTAGACCTGTCCCCTTGGAGCACCCTAGAAAACCGTAAACTCAGCAGTTTGTTCCCTCATGCCTTTCCACTGTGATGTTTCTGCCAGGAAGACAGAGCCCACCATGGACTGAACCCTGTGAAGTCATGAGCCTGATTAAACTGGTCTTTTAAATGTCCGGGTCGAGCATTGTGTACCAGGGCCAGGAGAGCGGAGGAATGCAGCCATCAGGCTCATAGCTGTTTCTGTCAGGACCAGGCAGCACACAGATAGTCCTCCCATAGCACAGTGCAGCTGGAGCATCCCTGCAGCCTCGTGACGGCATAGCTCTTCTCATATCAGGACTCAGCTTGTCACCAGTGCACACGTGGTGAAGCTGGCATCCCCAGCCTACTGAGCTGGTACTAGTAAAAACTCATGGCACAGCTGGCCATGGGGGTGCACGACTGTGTTCCAGCACTCTGGGAGGTGGAGGCAGAATGGTCTAAATGTAGAGACCAGCCTGGGTGAGTTAGAGGTATAGTGAGATAAGAGCAGTCCCAACACCTAAAACTGATGGAGAAGGATGGGGAATGTTAAATAGTAAGAGCTAGGCTGAATGCCTTTCACTACAGAAAAGAGCTAGCACACACAATGGTGCAATAGTGTGCGTGCACACTAGCTTGGACGGAAGCTGTTACACTGTGCTTCTTTATGGAGGTCTTTCCATTTATAAGAGTGTTTACTACAAAGAGGGTGCTAGGACACACCAGCATACAGCCATGTATTTCTGTCTGCTGCCTCTCCTGATTGCTGCACAGGACCAGATGAAGAGACTGACCGCATCGTCTGTGCTGCGTAGGACACACAAGGGTGTGTGCACAAGGTAAGATTTATGGATGTATGTCTCAAACATGCCCTTTCTCTAAGTGATGAACCACTGTAATACGGCTCTATTCTCTTTGCTGTGAAGTTTTTGGGGGTTTTTGTTTGAAACTTCTTTTCATAGTATGAGGGATTGAACTAGGGACTTTGTGCTTGTAGGGCAGCCACTAAAGCCACTGAGCTATCTCCCCGGCCCTGAAGGATTTTTTTCCCCATTTAAAAATTATTTGCAGTTTTCTTGGTCTATAATCACATGGTCTGTGAAGAAAGTTAATTGTATATCATTCTGTCATATATGTAGCTTCTACCATCTTTTTCTACAGGAAAATCTATGGCTAAAGCCTCTAATTCAGTGGTACTCAGTCCTGGAAATACTCAGAGTTCTCATTCTGACTCCAGTGTTGTTCCCCCACTTAGTATTCTGGTTTCTAGGCTTAAAGTGTGTGTGTGTGTGTGTGTGTGTGTGTGTGTGAAAAAGACACAGAGAGAGACACAGAGAAAAAGAGAGAGAGAGAGGTTTCTCATATACATACCTGTTAATGTATTTTTACAAATTTATGTTTTATGAAATTTTTTTCTTCATAAAAAGGATAGAATCCCATCTAAAGCCCTTTTAGAGTCCAGAAAAAGGACCACATAGAATGAAATTTTTAAAAAAATTCTAATATTATACCTTGCTTGTTTCCTTGCCTCAAATAAATGCCACTTGTTGACATGTTTTTTTTTTCTAATATGCTGCTGGATGGGCTCAGTCATATTTTGTTAAGATTTTCTCACATGTTGGAATGATGCCAGCATTTGTTTGTTTTCAACCTTTTTGTGTAATCCTATAAATGTAACTATGTTTCACTGAAACACAGAAAATTAACACATAATAAATTATCAAATTGAAAAGCCTCTGCACAGTGATGAAAAACTGGGTGAAGAGAGAACTTACAGAATAGGAAACAATTTTGTCATGTATTCCTGAGATGGAAGTAATATCAAGAATATATACAGGACTCAAAATACACTAGACCTCCTAAAATAAAAGCCCCAATCAAAACATGGGCGCATGAAATGAGCACACTCTGCACAGAGAAAGGACAAATTGCTGATAAATATGTGAAGAAAGGCTCGACGTCTCTGGCTGTTAGAAAAAGGCAAATTAAAATGACGATGAGATGTCAACTACCCCTAGAAATAATGGCCACTGTGACGCATTGCCAGCTGGTGGTCAGCTCTCACACCGGGCCCAACTGAGCTGGAGTGGTGCTGGCTGTGGAGGCCCGCGTGAGGGCTGCTGCTGGCAGCGCAAGAGGCAGAACTGGAGAGGAAGCGAGGAGGCTGCTAGGGGAGCTGTTGGGAGAAGCCGTTGGAGCAGCTGGGAGCTGCTGGTTCTCCTGGCCAGTGGCTGGGGGACCTTGGCATGCTGGCTCTCCTTGAACTTGGCTGCTCTCATGGCAGCAGCTTGGGACCTTGTTGTCACAGAGGGTCGCTGTGGTTCATTTCGGGGAGCTCTGGTCCTCATCCTGAGCATTGCTCCCTGGCTCTGGAGAAGATGGCGCACTGCTCAGCCTCCTGGCGAAGCCCATCACGTTGGCGTTCCTGGTGGGAACTCAGCCTTCCTCATCGCTGGACGAACTCAGGACCTCAATGCTGCTGCGGAGGGTGGTGGTGCTTTTCTGGGGAGCTCTGGTCCTTACTTTGAGCATTGCTTCCTCGCTCCAGTGCAGATCCTTCAGTCTGCTAACAAAGATCCTTTGTCACGTTGGCCTGGACTTCTAGCTTCCACCACTGATCTTTGGGCCTGCCCAGTGCAGATCTGTGAAACAGACCTGCATGAGACACTGTCCTGGGCTCTGGGCCTCCAGCTGGACTCATGGGAGGCACTGTCGTGAGCTCCAGGTCTGCAGCTGGACTCATTCGAGACACTATTGTGGGATCCAGGCCCTCGGCTGGAGTCTTAGGTCTTTACTGTGTGGACAGGTTTCATGCACTCTTTGTATAAGATTGTTTGAGTAATTCATTGTAAAATGATCATACAACATGTGTCCTGCATTGTATTATACCCCTTAACAAGAGCCCCAAACCACAACAGCCATAATAAAAAATAATAATAAATGCTGGCAAGCTTATGGGGGAAAAGAACTCTTCTCCCTTGCTACTGAGAATGCTTGCTAGTATGAACACTGTGGAAGTCAGTGTGGAGATTTCCCAAAATAGAGCGTAGAAATGTAATCTGTCTCAGCTATTCCCTTTCTGAATATCTTCTGAAAGAGTTAAAAGACCTCTCGTTACACTGATACACACTAACCCGTGTTTACAGCTGCACAGCTAACAACAGCTCAATCTTGGAAGTGGTCTGTATGCCCAGCCGCAGCAGGTGAATGGATAAACCAACTGTAGTACATTTTTCACAATGGAGTAGTACTCTGCCATCAAGAAAGATAAACTTGAATCACTTTTAGGAAACTAGATGCTCCTTGAGACTGTACTGTTAACTACAACAAAGTGGACATAAAAACCCAAACAGAGCACGGTCTATGTTATGTGAGAAATACCAATTATTAGTAAAGAACTCAGCCAAAGGTGGAAGGTAGGAGGTAGGGAGATAGATCATTCTCCACTGGGAAGGATGTTGAGGAGTAGAGGGAAAGGAAAGGTAATAATAAAAGGAATTAAGGGGTTTTATGCACGGCTCCCTCCTCCACAGAGGGAGTGGAAACTATGTTCTGTGAGTAGGTTCCGAAAGGGCATGGAAAAAACAGCTGAAATCATTACTCTCAGTGTGCTGAAGAATAGTTGAAATTGTGAGAGAATTATTTGTTCTCGACCTTACAAGAACTTTATGTGTATCTGCAAGTCCAAGCAGTTTATTTGATTTTGCAGGGTAAAGCTGTCTGTCTAGCTTCTTGACTGACTCATGTCCAGTATTTCATGCAGAACCTGTTCTTTTCCAGAACTCAGAAGTGTTCTTTTCCCTCATAATCATTGTTAATAAAGTACATTTTCTAGAGAATGTTTTTATATAATTTTATTGAGAAATAAATAGCAATGAGGCAGTTTCACAAAAAATTGCTAGCACATTTTCAATAATTAATACATTGCATATTGTTGTCTTACTGGTTATTCATTGTACAAAATGCAGACATGATATTCTGTGTCAAATACTATTAGAACAAACCTCTCTCTTCATTGAATTAAGAGAATGGAGCTGTATATCTATCCTATTTTGAGTATACGGATACAAAATGGTCATTCATTTCTAACCCACTTTTTTGCTTACTTTTGTCAGAGAGGGGCATTCCGTTGTTGCTTAAATACTGTAGGTGCATGAATTCAGCAAAATATCCCAATATAGTTCAGTAGTCCATAATAGTAGTGGGTTTTCCATAAGACTGGCAATGTCAGAAGTTGTTGACTTGAGCCTTTTGCAGCTCAGCATATTAATATGGCTTTACTTTTTATACTTCGTTTTCATACTTTTTTGTGCTGGATGGTTAAGACCAAAATAAAGCAAGAACCATATAACAAGAAATGTAACTTGTGTATTTGATAAGGTCAGTCAAATCCCCTCAGGATTTACCCTGAAGCCCTGTAACGCAGTTTGTAGTTCCTTTGTCAGTGTGAGCCATGTGGATGAGTCATGGCCATTGCGTGACCAGTTGGCTCTCTCTGAAAGCCTGAGAGAATGTTTTCTCTCCATATGACTCTCCTTAGGCACAGTCTACATCATTGATCACTTTCCACTGTGGCCCTATAATCTCGTTGATCAGAAAATCTGGGACACAACTGAGTTACATGATGTTACAGTACAGGTTCTCCTATGTCCTGAGTCTCCACTGACCTTGAAAGGCTGGGGCCAACATGTTGGCTATTCTTTTTTAAATTTTTATTTATTTACGTGTGTGTGTGTGTGTGTGTGTGTGCGCGCGTGTGTGTGTGTGTGTGGCGAGCTCAGCCCACCAGGGTGAGGGGCTGGCTGGCATGTGGTGCTGGGGGGTTGAACCGCGGTCCCTGTGCTTTGCTAAGCTTGTTCTAAGTAGGTGCTTTAGACCACTGAGCCATCTCACCAGCCCCATGTTGGCTATTCTTGCAGCCCTTTTCTCTAATTTTTTTTCTTCAAACTTAAGTTGTTAACCCTCCAGAAGAGAGGCTTATTATTGTTGCCCTACAACATAGGCAGATGAGCTTAACCTCACTATCTGTCTGGCTATCAAATATCTTAGATATTACATCGAACAGGCATTTTCCATCAGGTATTTACATATTAAACTTTGAGTCCATCCAAAATATGAAGAAAAAAGATTAAAAAGGTAAAAAATATTTAAAAAGATAAGAATAAGCATTTGCATATTTTTACACAGATATTTAGAAATCCAACAATATACAGCCTTATAGCAGGACAGTCCTGTGACATTACTCTTTTCTGTCTCTTGAATTCATTTATTACCTTTTTTTTTTTTAAAGCAAACATTTACTTGAGTGACAGTATAGCAACAATTGGTATGTCATGATAATCAGTGCATAATTAGAAGACCAGAATGACAGGAATTCCAAGCATGACCCTACCGTTACACATTGCTTTCTTCAGTGCGGTTGCTTAGTTCACAGGTATCAGCATATATAATTCAGGGTGAGAATCCTACCAATTAACGGCTAGTTTCAAAAACCTGCTGAAGATTCTCAGGACCATTGCCTTGCCCATCTTGTGCATGTAAATGTATGACTCATGTCCTGCTACAAGACTGTATATTGTTACATTTCTAAATTTCTGTGTAAAAATATGTAAATGCTTATGTCATGTTTCCTAGCTTTTCTCCTTGCCCTCTCCTCATTGTCTAATCCTCAAGTTCTCATTTTCCTTTTGTGTTATGCCTTTCTATTTTATTTCAGCCAAATTTTAAACTTCTTGCCCCTTATAGTTAATAAAGTAGTGTTCGAATATTTCCAAATTGTTTTCGTGCTCTGCCTATCATCTCCTGGTCATTTTTATTATACACAAAGTTTCTTCATTTTTTTGAGTTTGATAGATTAAGTTTTAATCCATTTTATAGATTCCAAAGCTTGATTTTTATTTTAATTAATGAAACTGTTCTAATCTTAGCTACTCGTTTCCACTTTTCTGTATTATAGGTCTTTCCTTTCTGTTTTGTTCAAGTATTTTCTTCTTCTCTCTGGCTTTACTGCCACTATCAGCACCGTGTTTTCATTATTTTTTTGCTCAGATATGTTTTATGTAAGATTTTTATGAAAGCTTTAATTTTCAAAACTCAGAAAAAGAAAACTATATCCAAAATTAGGTGGAAGAACTTTGCCTCTCATTGTGCAACAGTTTTTTCTTATGTTATGAGCAGAGAACGCTTCTTGCTTCCGTAGCCTTGGTGAGTGTGTGGTTGCGCGCGCGTGCTCGCCTCCCTGCGCGCGAGGCCGAGGTGCGGGGCTCGCGCGTGGTCAGCGTGGGCTCTTCTCTGCGCTGCACCCACGGCTCTTGAACTCCTTGCATGAGCTGATATGTGATCTTTATTGTGAAAATGTGGCAGGCCTTTAAACACATAATCAGGGAATATATTTGCAAATAAACAGCAGAAATACTTTAAAATATGTTGCTTAGGCCTTTATTATTCTTGTTTCAGTTTTTAACCGATCAATCTACAAACAGATTTTCAAAAACGTTCGATCTCCAGCGTGCCATGTCACCGCGCCCCTGGAGCACACTGAGATGGCAATTGAGACCGGGAGTGGTGGCGCGCCTGTCCCCTGTAATCCCACTCTTGGGAGGCTGAACACAGGCGGATCACTCCGAGTCTGATACAGTAGTGAGACCCTGAACACCCTGTACTAAAATGCAAAAACAAAACAAACAAACAAAAAAGAAAACCAACCAAACAAATAAACAAACCAAACCAAAAAAACCCCAAAAAACAAACAAACAAAAACCAAAAACCAAGAACAAACACAAAAACAATTTTCAAAAACATTGTGTTATATAAGTACCTTATACACTTAATGAAATCTAAATAATTCTTTGCCTGGCAAATGCAAGGGCCTGAGTTCAATCCCCAGTTCCGTCGAAAGATAAAAAATAAATAAATAAAATTAAATGATTCTGATAACTACTTTTTTATATTTGGCATCATTTCCTGCCATCTTTTGACAGAATTACAGTACTATGCTGATATTTATGGGTGAATTTCCAAACAGTACTTTAATTTAACTGCAATTTGCTAGAAGTTAGAGGTCAGCGTGTTGCCCTGCTCTTCAGAGGTCAGAGGCTGGCGCGGACTTACCCAGACAACGCGGCATCTGTGACTTCAACACCAACTGTACTTTATGAACAACTTTCTTCTCTTTAAGGAAAGCCCAGAAACACTGAGCAATTCTTTTGCTACTTTTTAAATAATGAACATAGTAGCTCAGTAGATGGAAGTCACCACCAAAGAGTCCTATTAATGCAGAAAATGGCTCTTGTCTACTTAGGGTCAGATTCTTTACACTGGAAACATGCCCACACTCTTTCTCCACACAAGCATGCTTCTCTGCAATTTTCGAAATACACTGTACGTGTTTGTGTAAGCAGATGCATGTATTATGCATAGTGAGGCTCAAAAAGGAGAGAAAAACGACTACTGACATAATTCAGAGACAAGCAGACACAAAAAATATGCATAAGGGCAGACCAAATAGCTCAGCAGATTAAAGCACCTGCAAGCAGGCGCAGGGGCCGTGGATTCGATACCCAGGCCTGCCGTGCGGACCCCGACCGCCGGGGTGTGCTGAGATGGCAATTGAGACTGGGCGTGGTGATGCGTGCCTGTAATTCCAGCTCTTGGGAGGCTATAAATAGGCGGATCACTACAAGTCTGATCTAGTAGTGAGACCCTGAACACCCTGTAGACCTTTCCCTAACATAAAAAAATAATAATCAGAAAAATGCATAAAGGTCACTGTGAAAAATGGAGAATTCTTTGAAAATATCTTATTTTCTAAGTCTGATCCGTGCTCATCCAGGCATGTTGGTGAGGTACCATTTTTTCCTTGAAGTGAACTCATTTGATTTTAAAAAGTAAGCAGAGAACTTAGTCAAACTTAGAGATTTTCTCAAGTTTCATGCTTCCAATTAAACAGTAATAATTAAAAATAATTTAGCAACTCAAAAATATAAAAAAACCCCACAGAGATAAGAGTCACAAAAGTGAAAACTAAGTCTCACCCAGGAGAGGCAGACAGCCATGTTCTTACACAGCACTGCTGAGGTTATATTTTAAGGAAGCTGTTGTTCAGGCTGGGGAGGTAACTTGGCTCTCTAAGTGCCTTCCTGGCAAGTGCAAGGACTCAAGTTCAATCCCCGGTATCAGAAGCTGTGCTGGTTCCAGAACTCCGGGTGCCCTTCATGTCCCCAAACAAGTATGGTGTTACATGCTTGTAACCCCAGCACTGGGGAGGCTGAGGCAGGAGGATCACTGTGAGTCTGAACTGTGTAACGAGACCCTGTATCAAATGAATAAATGCATAAAATAGTACTAAAAAAATAAAAACAAACATAGTGTTCAATGATGGTGTGGACGAGGTGGAAGGCCTTTTTGATAGGCTGGCAATGGAGTTACAAATTTGTGAAACATTTTGAGACATTTAGACATGTGATGGTAAATATGTTGTTTCAGTAAACCACTTCTTATCACTAATGGCAGTGTTTAGTGTTCAATACGGGTCTTTATGTAGAAGTATAATCATTGAAATATTGCTTATGAAAGGATGTTTAACCTTCCTATACACATTACAAATATTCAATAATAGGAAAAAAGTGAAATGAAATGAAATGTAATGTACTAATAAAACCATGGATTGCACACTCACAGACAGTGAGTTAGCTCAGTGGGGATTTAAGAGAAGTGAAAATGTGTGGAGTATGACATAGAAGGTAAAATGTCACTGTGTGTCACTGCATGTCACTGTCACTGCGTGTCACTGCGTGTCTAAACACACAGTAATGTTTTAAGGGACATATTCACACAGACATGGAACAATTGCTAAGCCCATTATTGGAAGTAAGATTTCAAAATACTTCTAGATATTTCTAGATGATAGGGTTGTATGATTTTGCTTTCTGTTTGTATTTTAAGTGCTTCCCAATTTATCAATTGCATGTGAACAAAAATTAACAGTGGAATTTATTGAAGGAGGGCCTTATGTTTGTTATTTATTTCTGATTTTAGTTGATTGTTTTCTTCGCAGAGTTGTCACCAGAGCCAATAATCACTTCACTGCACTCCGTTTAGCAATACAGAACCCGAGGTGCGGGCACAGACTCACATGTTCAGACAGACATGTTCTCGTCTCTTCTTCCTAGTGATTAGTTTTAAACTCAGAAACACATGCATTGTATGTGGAATTGGAAAGAATAAAGACCCAAGGACTCACCATAAAGTTTAAGGAGCCATATTGCTAAAAAGTGGAAAATGAAGAAAAAGAAAACTCTTTTGGTAATGGGAAGAAACACTGCACACCAATCACCAAAACTCACGCCAAGTGTCGTGCTGCAGCGAAACAGTCCCTGGAAGAGATTACCTGCTAGAGGGACCGTTTACTGAAGGTCTGAGCAGGTAAGTGAGGCGTGATCTTAATCATCGTGGAATTGTCTAACAAAAGCGTTACTGCGGTGAGATTTCCTTGGACACCCACTACAAATACTGTTGATCTGCAGAGTCTTAGGGGCAGGGCCCGTTTCATCCACTGGGGCTGTGTCAGCGCCCAGGGTGTTTGATGCTGCCTTCGTAGCCACAGAGGACCAGGAGGAGTGACTCCTCGGGGGCAGTGTAGCGATCCAGCAACCAGGTCAGAACACACTTGCAATCTCTCTCTGTGCTGAAGGCCACTTAGAGACCCTTCTGCCCGAGCACTGCTGCCCTAACCCCAGGCCTGGGGAGTTAGAGTGTTTCCCAAACTTCCAAAGATACAGCACAAGTGTGCCTGATCTAATCCCTCTTGGGGAAATACTGAGAAATGTAGAAAACCATCTTATTAACTGGATCAGAGTTCATTACTTTGTAATATTATCAATTTGTACACTTCACTCAGTCCTAAATTAATATTTACTTAATACTTAAATTTAAAAAGTCTTTAGAAAGGAAAGTATAAATATGCCCATCCGCAAATAGTAGTAACGACACGCTTCTATTCACAGCCCTAATTTCCACACTTAGGAGGTGCATTTCAGGCAACTTTTGGTGAGTCCCTGTTCTAAGAAAATATGCTGGAACTTAGTATGTGTATGACAAGAACCAACTATGTTGTAATTATGAAAAAATATATTTTCTTGTGTAAATAGACTATTAAAATGCTATGCTAGGTTCCATATGACACTTTATCACTAATGTCTGAGAATTGGCAGGGACATCTTCAAATCAAGCCTATGAGAACCTCTCCTGAAATAAACAGATTCGACCAACATGATTGAAATTCACATCATGGCTACTCTTTGCTATTATTGTAGATTTTCCTGACTTACAGATGAAATAGTGGTAAAAATATTTTTTAAATTTATTTATTATTTCTTACAACACATTGCATTAGCTGCTGTACAAAGAAAATTATAATAGACTCCCAAGGTTATTTGAAACAATCTTTTAAAAAAGTTGTAGAAATCTTTTGTTTATTTATTTATTTGGTACAGGGTCTCACTATGCAGCTTAGATTCACAGTGATCCTGTTATCTCAGTCTCCCCAGCACTAGGATTCCAGGCGTGTGACACCATGCCTGGTCTTGGTGGCTGACACAGCACACCTGGTCTTGGTGGCCGGCACATCATGCCTGTGTTCCAAGGCTGGTACAGCATGTGCAGGGTCCTTGTGCTTGGCAGGCAGACTCTTGGACCACCAGGCTATCTCTCCAGCATGAAACAGTCTTCCTTTAAAGACTGAGGAAATGAGATAATTAGATGTTTCTAAATTTCCCGTTTGTCTTGCAAGAAACATAGGCGTAGGATCTTAGGAAGAGGACATTGGGGTTCAGTGCCAGTTTCTACAGGTCTCCTCAGAGGTTGCTGGAATCAGGAAGAAGAACAAGCTTGTGTTCCTTTTCTGGAAAGTACAGCCCTGACTTCCACGGCGCTAGACCTGCAGCTGGAAGAACATCTGGGCCTTTGCCAGGTGTCACTCTGTTTCACTCTGTTCTGTAATTCCCTAGTTCTATCTGGTCTTACCTTGCCCATGGACATCTAGTCTACTTGGGTTTGTGGGCAAATTGTTCTCCAGTGGGATTCAGAGGAAGGGATCTTCACATCCAAATACTAAGTACCTTTTAAGGAATCCTTTTCAAGTCAGCCCCCATCTACCAATACCTCAGAGGTGTGCAGCCCAGCGGCATTCCATCTGATAGGTTTTAGAGGCAGCAGCGATGGTGGCAGTGGAGCAGCAGAGAAACAGAAATAAGGGAGGGAAAGACTTTGTTAACTCTGCAGACATGGAGAGGATCAAGGGCAGGGAGATGGGCAGATCCTCAGACCTCAGACAGGGAGCCTGAGACTTCATGGACATTTGCCAGGGGCAGGTTTAGTGACACACACACAGGAGCTGGTTGGAAGCTTCCTTGTGTGGGCGGGAAAGGTCACAGGAAGTTGTACCCAGGGCTGGAGTGGGCAGGAGGAGGAAGTGGTCATTGGGAAGATAAGCTGTTGTTTAAGGGCTTCAGCCATATCAGATGGCCACCATAATAATTCAGCAATTCACACTAGGACCAGAACCTATCATTCCCATCTTTTGGTTGTTATAAAAGGGGCAACATGTCTCTTAGACTGCTTCCTGCTAAACTGGAGCATCGTCTTGGGGGTGAGGGGAGTTGACAGGATGATGGTTCATGCCCATATAGAAGTTAGTGTCAGGTGTCTCAGCTAGGACTAAAAGTTTACCATTAGTGATGGCGCACATGGGAGACTGAGAAAACCTTGAAAAAAGTTTAAAAAGACAGCATGTTATGAGTACAGGTCATCATGATTAAAGGACCCAGGAGGGGAAGCAGGGGTGGCATATGATCTGACTATGTCATTTTACCATGACCATGTTGGAGAGGAATATGGATCTTTAGTTTTTGACATCAATGTGAGGAAAGGGAGTTGGGCTCATCTGTAGGACCTCGACACAGCTGTACTGAGGGGCCTCATCAGAGGTGTACAAGAAGGTGGCAGGACTGAGAGGGCTACAGAGGGAAGTAGTGATAGGAGGATCCTCTATGAACACTAAGTGGATTTGTTATATATGAAGAGTCATTAGGGCAGGAATTGTCTTGTGTGTGATGAGCTCACTAAGGTGAGGAGGTGAGTGGACTGTGATAGATTGTCTTAAAGTAAGCTTTTTCTCTCATGTTAGTGTGGCTGCTGTTGTGTGAGGACATGGAGTCTATCTGTGAGCTGTGTTGTCTAGTTGTTTAGAAAGGTAGGCTACTGCCTGAAAAGATGGTCTCTTTTTATGTCATAAAATGCCCACTGTATTGAGACCCTGAAAAGAAGTATATAAGGTAAAAGGCTGAGTTGGGTTGGGTTAAAAGAGATCTGGGGCCCTTAGGAGGGCCTGCTGTAGCTTGTGAAAGGAGGAACATATAGGAGTCAAAGGGCTCTAACAAGGAACATTTTCATGTCTTATAGAGAGGCTGTGCTAGGGAAGCAGAGTTGGGAACCCAGAGGTGGAAGAGATTAGCCAGACCAAGGAAGGATAAAACCCATTATTTTGTGGTGGGCACCTGAAGGTCATGAAGAAGGACTTTGTGCTCAGCAGTGATTGCATGAGTAACAGGAGTGAGAGTGAGCCTAAATATATGACTTTTGGTGAAGCTCTCTGAACCTTGGAGGGAGAGTCTCTGTAAGCTCATCCTGACAGAAAATTGAGAAGAGTAGCTGTATGTTTTAGGGTCAGGGTATGAGAGGGGGAGCAAAGGAGGAGCTCACTGATACATTGGTAGAGCAGGCTGGGCTTGAGATTTAGGGTTTTGTGATCAGCAGCAAGGGCTTGGCGAAAGAAGGGAGGACTATCTCTGAACCCGTGAGGCATGACTGTCTATGTGAGCTGTTAAGATCAGAGAGTGTCTGGATCACTCCATGAGTTGGCAGAGGTTCTGGCAATCTGGGTGTAAGGGAATGGCGAAGAAGGCATCTCTAAGGTCTAGGACAGCAAAGTCAGTAGTGGAATGGGGGATATGAGAGAGCATAGTATACGGGTTTAGCACCACTGGGTGAAAAGGAGTAACCACATTATGAATAATCCTGAGATTTTGAACTAAACAATAGGAGTCATTGTGTTTGAGTACAAGAAGATTGAGGGTATTATATGAAAAGTGGACAGTTTTAAGAAAGCTATTGGTAAGCGGTAGAGAATGATGGGCTTGAGTCTCTTGATGTTTGGAGGCCACTGGGTATTGGGGGGGTGTAGGGAAACACCGTGGGATTGCTGAGGCACACTAGTCTAGGAACAGCATGTGTGGCACGAGTGGGACTGGAAGTGTCTCAGAGTATGTGGTCGACAAGGCAAGAGGGATGGAGGAGCTGGCTGTACATTGAGGTTGGGTTTGTTGGATGTATACTGTGAGGGGAGATACAGGTGAGAAAGAAGTGGAGCTTTTGGAAGAGGTCTCTCTCCATGAGAGGTGTGGGACATGTTGGGATCACAAGGAAAATGTAAGTGAAGAAGTGTCTGAAGTCAGAAGGAATGGGCCTCTCTGAAGGGGTCATGTAGGTCGGCCATCAACACCCACTATGGAGACTAGAGCTAATATAATGATTTTAGAACTCAGGAAGACACTATATGTGGTCTCTGTGTCAGCAAGAAAAGTGGTTTTTTTTTGTTTTGTTTTGTTTTGTTTTGTTTTGTTTTGTTTTGTTTTGTTTTGTTTTTTACCTGAGATGTCCAGCAAGACTTGGGACTCTTGACAAAGGTGCCTCGATATAGGCCATGGAACCCAAGCTCTGTTGTTGCTCTTCAGAGGCAAGAACAACCAAATCAAGTATATGGATCTGGTTGTAGCGAGGTTTCCTGTGAGGGCAGGGAATTGGATGACTTGACCGCTCTCTGGCGGACAGGGCAGTCACATTTCCAGTGACCCTCGAGCTTGTAGATGTCCTAGTGATGGCTGCAGGTTGGGGCAGGCTCATGCCCAGTGTCCTTCTTTACCATGCTTGGCTCAGATGGCAGCATTGTTCAGGCGCAGCATTACCTTGTTAAGGTGCTGCTTTGATGGGAGTCCCGAGTGTCGCAGCCAAAAGTTGGCAGTGTGCATAGTTGATTTTGGTGTCTAGTATTGAAGACACGGAAAGTTAGATTAAGTAAGGTTTCCTGTGGAGTTTGAGGGCCGAGATTTGTCCTTTTAGCTCAGCATGAATGTCAGGAACAGATAGGGATATAAAATAAGAATTAACAATAATTGGGGTTTTTTTTAGGAGAATCTGGGTCTACATTAGTATACTTAGTTTGGAGTAATACACTTGATTATTAGAATTTTATCTGAGTATTCAAGAACCTTGAAATGTAAAGTACAACCAGAGAACTATTATCTCTTGTCAACCGTGGACATTTTAGCGGTTAAATCTCTGTAGAATGTTAATGGACAACAGTGAAATAATTTTGTAAAGATCATTTGACCTCAATAGTCATGCATAGCAGTGCAGCATAACAGTCATATGAAATCCTCATTTTGTTTTAGCATCTCTAAATGTACATAAGACACATGTCACACAAGTTTTAGCTAGAAAATTATTTTTTTGGATGATGACCTCATGTTGGTTTGACAGGAACCACTTATTATAAATACTTGGAGCATAAAAGAAAGGCATATGTTTAAATCTGAAGGAAAATTTATATTGTAGCATACAGTATTTTGGAAGGTATGAATATGTTTAATATATTGAGCATCCTGTATGAGCAAACCTTATTTTAATTTTTGAAAAATCTCTGTCTTCTAACCAATGACCAAATTGTTGGGGGTGTCTTTAAGGAGGTAATTAGGAGCTCTCTACTGATGAACAAAGGTTGGCCACCCTCTATTCACCAATCAAGAGTCCTGTCCAACATTCTTTATTTTTACTTAATTATAAGTTAATTTTGTTATAACCTAGACCAGCTGGTAACTCAGGAGAAAGCATGCTTTTAAGTCTGTATTTCAAAGTTCAAATAAAAAGAAGAACTGTTAACATACAAACACATAAATACACATCACACGAATGAACATCTTCACAAAGTCAGAGTGCACTCAAATATATTTTGACTGAATTAGATTATAATTTTTAACTTTGGTATTAAAAAAGACTAGTCAGAACTTCTGTAGGTCAATTTATAGAGATCTCTTGTAAGAATTTGAAAAAGCAAAACCTATTTATAGTTACAAATATCAAAGAAGAGGTTGCAAGATGTGATGAGGCACGAAAATGTGCTGCTCTGACATCACAAGAGGAATGACTGTAGCACGGCAGCAGCTAGCCACATGGCCCGGAAGGTGGCGGTGACCCATCATGTGGCTGACACAGCGAGTCAGTGCTCTAGTGTCACAGGAGTGACTTACAGAGGGGCAGGCAGCTGCACAGCATGTAAGATGGCAGCGGCTTGTCATGGGATGGGGCGCCTCAAGCCGGCACCCTGACATCACAGGAGGAGCACCCCAAGGGTGGCCGTGGATGGCCACGCGGTGCATAAAATGGCTCGTCATGTGACAGAGGCCTGCGAGTCGGTGCTCTGACCTCATAGGAGGTGCGACCACGCAATGGCAGCAGGTAGCCCCATGGCCCACAAGATGGTAGTGGCTGGCCACATGTCAGGCAGCCACAGGCTGTCAAAGCACTGGGAGGTTGAGTCATGGGGGGTGAAACGTGGGAGGAGAAAAGGTGGAAAGGAGAAAATGCTGGTGCCTGAGGTTTCAGTATGAAGGAGGAGAGAGAGGCAGCGGGATCTACAAGGGAACCAGAGGCAGAAGCAGAGGGAGAGATGTTGCTCCAGAAGGAGGAATAAGTAGCGATGCAGTCAGAAGGGACTGACTGGACAGAGTTTCCAGCAGAGGGGTGGAGAGGGTAGTACCGGTGGATATGGCAGGGGGACAGCAGAGGGAAGAAGGTGGGAGGGGCGTGTTTGTAGAGTCAACAAAGGCTTTTTAAATTTATTTATTTATTTTGCAGTACCGGGGATTGAACTCAGGACCCTGCGCTTGCCAGGCAAGTGCTTATTCTATTGAATGATCTCCCAATATTTATTATTTATTAATGTTTTTATTATTTTTATTTTTGAGATAGGGTCTTGCTATGTGGCCTTGAGCTTGTGGCAGTTCTCTTACTTTAGCCTCTCAGATGTTCAGCAAAGGCTTTTAAGGGATTTCTAGCCATTTGCCCTTGTGATAATGGAATTTAAAAATTAGTCTTTTGGGTTTGAGATATACTTTTAATCTGAGGGTGCTGAGGTTTTTTTCGAGATGACGCAGCGGTGTGGGACTTAAAGAGTGTTTCCTATGGTGGCCGAATTAACACGACCAAAAGATTAGGGCGAAAGCCCGACATCACTTCCCACTGAAAAGCCGTCACTTTTTAGCCTGGAGTGAGTAAGAGAGAGAGAGGCCAACACCCACTTTATCAGTCGTCACTAGAAAAAGTGGGGAGCCAGGGACCAGATGGCTGAGGAAGATGGGGGAGTCCCGACGTGAGCTCATGATTTTCGAAATGAGAGGAAAGGAAAGACGAGCAAGACCCCTGTAGTTTTGGGCTCATGAGTGAGGACTGAGATTGGCTGGTGTTGGCTGCAAGCTAGCAACGGCAGGCCAGAGACAAAAGCAAAAGTAGAAGGCCGTTCAGTGAGGGAGCTCAAAACCGGGGCAGGGTGTGTCCCGGGAGCCACACTACTCACCATTCCAGGTCACAACACCAAAAATGATAGGTTTTAGTGGCAACAGCGATGGCAGCGGTGGTGGTACAGAGAGAAACAGAAATAGGATAGGGAAAGCCTTCATTGACTCTAAAACACACGGAGAGGACCAAAGGCAGGGAGCTGGTTGGATCCTCTGACCTCAGACAGGGAGCCTGAGACTTCATGGACATTTACCAGGTGCATAGCTTGAGGGGCGGGTTTAGTGACACACACACAGGAGCTGGTTGGAGGCTCCCTTGTGCAGGCGGGAAAGGTCACAGGAAGTTGTACCCAGGGCTGGAGTGGGGAGGAGGAGGATGTGGTCATTGGGAAGATAAACTGTTGTTTAGGACCTTCTGCCATATTAGGGGATCACCACAATAATTCAGCAATTCACACTAGGGCCGTAACCTTTCACCATCCATGTGAAAAGACTGTAGTGAGTTTTCTGAAAGTGCGCTATCACTGTGCTGAGTGTGCACTCAACCTTCCAGAAACTGTTGTGTCTCATCTTGTCTGTATATTTCAGCGTATAGTTTTTTGGTTTTTTTTTTATGTTTCCTTATTACAGTTTTAGTGGAATTTCACAAAGGGAAATGTTTCAGATGCATGTGTCAAATTCACTAGGTTTAGCTGACCACCCACCTTTAAGGTATTCTGCCTGGGTTGTGTCTTTTTTTTTTTTTTTTTTTTTTTTTCAGAAACAGGGATTGAACTCAGGCCCTTGCACTTGCCAGGGAAGCGCTTATTCTACTGAGCCATCTCCCCGGCCCCCTGGCTTTCTCCCCGGCCCCCTGGCTTGTGTCTTAATCAGGAAACTACAGGAACACTCGGCTCCCAACTGTCACAGAGTAGGACAGTCACTATCACAGGCCTCACGTCAAGCACAGGAAGGGAAGTGGGTCTGTGATCCTGGTTAGGTCGGGTCACTGGGTGAGGCAAGCATGCACAGCAGGACCAGTGGCTTCCTAACAGAAGGCAGGGTTCGCTTCCTTCCTGCACACATTGCTCTGAGGGGAACACCCCAGAGGGAGTGAACAAGGGAATGTGTGCGAGTCAGGAGAGCCTGCCCTAGAACAGAATCTTCTGAGCCATCAGAGCAGTGAGAAATGAAAGGAATGGGGCGAGTAATCAAAATGAAAGGAATGAACAAAAATTACCTCAAGCATTTAAATTTTTAAAAATTGATTACATTTCCAGTGCCGTGGGATAAGCCTACAATCCCAGCACTTCAGAGGCTGAGGCATGAGGATCACTGTGAGTTCAAGGTCAGTCTGGGCTACGTAGTGCAGCCTTCAAAAATAAATAACTAAATAGATACTCGCCACAGTAAGAGACACCAGCTCATGCAACCCCTCCTAGCACCTCCCTCCCTCTGTTCACACTTGGCTAGTACTGCTCGCTGCTTTCTGAAGTGTGTCTGGCAGCCCTCTTGTGGGAGCCTTTATAGTTGTGTCTCAGCTGCCTTAATATTCTGAATCCATTCAAAACATTTCTCTTTCATTCTGATTTGAGACACAGCTGACGCCTCCGCCTGTCAGGCCTCCTGAGTAGCTGAGGCAAGGGCACACTTGACTTTCTCATGAGCTTGCCTGTCTGCTGGGTACCACGAGGTAGCAGCTTTCTCTGCATTTTTGATCTGGCTGGTAAGACACTCATGAAAGAGGACGTCTAGAATTGCTTTAGAAGGTTGGCAGAATGATAGGATACATGTATTTGAAGCAAGAAAAGCACTGGAGAGACAGATGGCAGTGTCTTCTACTCTAATACGATTTTGAAATTTAAAAATATTTGATGACACCTGATTTATTTGATAGCTAAGCAAACAATCTATGATACTTTGTTCTAGTCTGGCAGCCTGAACAGACCCAGATCACTTCCAGTGCAGCCATTATTGACATTGACGATAAAATCATGATCCTTCTTGCCGTTTCTAGCTCATTGGCTGAAGTCCATGTGCTGGCCAAGATAAGCACTTAACCACGAGGAACAGCTGGAGGGTAACTCAGAGCAGAGCTTGCACTCTGAAAGCCCTGGATGCTGTTTCTCTTCCAACGTTCCCAGTTTTTTCCCCTGGACATTTTTGGAGTCATGCAACTAAATGCTTTTTAATGAGGAACTGGTGATACTCATTAAACACAAGGCCTATTCCTGGTGGATTCTGGTGCTTGAGAGACTGCACCGAAAACAGCATCTCCTACAAAGGGTGAGCACAAAGCTGTCACGCTCCCAGTTAGAGGCCTATTGAAGAGCTGGGTCATTTGAGAGGACAACCTGAAGGAAGTGGGAGGCTGAAGCTGGCCAAAATAAGTCCTGGAGGGAGTTGGTGACAATGTAATGAATGCATCCAGTGCAAGCTGTTTTGATAAGCAGTTTAGACTTTAAGGGAAACAGTTTCAGTGAGAGGGAAACAGACTGGAGCAGAACTGCTTTTCCTAGGATAAGGAATGTGAACTGTTTTCAAAAGGAAACAGCCAACAGGAAGAGAGGTGCAGGGTAACACAAGTGGACATGATTAAGAGGGGAAGTGCTCCAAGCAGACAGGAAGGGAAGGGCCTGCAGCAGAGAGGGGAGGCTCAGCATGGCAGTCGGATCAGAACGGGGCAAGACAGATAAGAAGCCTTCCAGACAAGCCGATGAGGGAGGGAGGGAATGAGAAGGAATTTACACCTGATAGTATTTTTCTTCTTTCAATTGGAAATTGGTTTTCTTAAAAGAAAACCAATGTTTAAGACTAGGGAGATAGCTCAGTAGAATAAGCGCTTGCCTGGTGAGCACAAGGTCCTGAGTTCAATCCCCGGTTCCACCAAAAAAAAAAAAAGGAAAGAAAGAAAGAAAGAAAATCAGTGTTTAGATTCATTAAGTAAAAATAAAATGTAAAATCTGTTACTAAGCAGGAAAGTCAGTGCGCAGAGCTGTGAATGACGAATTGAAAGACTCCGCATAGGTGTGATGCAGTTGTGTGTGTGTGTGTGTGTGTGTGTGTGTGTGTGTGTATGCGTGTATATGTAAGGGACTGAAGCCTGAGCCTTCACATTGAGCTACACCCCAAGCCTACCCCTCTTTTACATTTGTTTCAGTTGAGATAGAGTGTCGCAAAATTACCCAGGTTGGGTTGAAATGTTCCATCTTTCTTCATCAGCCATCCAGAGTGCTGGGACTGCGGTAGTGTCCCCCTGTGCCCAGCACTTAGGGCTGATCTTTGTAGACTTGCAAACTCCTGGTGGGGTAACATCAAGTATTTCCCAACAAATTGATCTTTCGGTGGATTTCGCCCTGAATTTCTGCTCCTAAGTTCTGTTTAGAAACAAACCTTCATGTGCATAAGACTTCAAGGATGAACTGGTTTTAAGAGGAGTCATTAGCGTGATTGGAAGTGATTAGAATTTGAAATAAATACACGAGCTGTGCTATCTACAGTGTGGCCATGAGCATACGGAGAGGTCTCTGGAGCGTACTTTGTGAAGCTGTAGGAGGAAGAGTCGGCGAAATTCTTTGTTGCTGTCATTATCACTCTGCTGACCTTATTATTGTCAGTCTAGTAAAACTACACAGATGCTGGCAGAGTGTGTCATCCCTGTGTGGTCCTGGAAGCCCCTTCCATCCCATCCCACATGGTTTTGTGTTTTTCATGCTTTCTGTTGAGAGGTAAGAGAGAGTGAATATTCATTTTTAAAAATTTTTATCTTTTTATTTATTCATTTATTTGGTACAGTATCTCAGTATGCAGCTCAGATTTATAGTGATCCTCCTGTCTCAGCCTCCTCGGCACTGGGATTACAGGCATACACCACCACACCTAAGTTCGGTGGTCGGCTCAGCACAGGGCTGGCATGACATGGTACAGAGAATCAAACCTGAGTCTTTGCGCTTGCCAGGCAGGTGCTTAGACCCCTGAGCTGTCTCCTCAGTCTGTGAATATTGAAATTAAAAAAATTACAGTAAAAAATGCATTGTCAAGTGTAAGGAGATGGATGTGTTTGAAGCCAACAAGTGTGTTTTGAGTATTTTGAAAGGAATTAATTGTGATACACCTTTATTATAATGCAGGTTAAGTGTCATACAGTACTTTATCATTACTGCTTATTTATCAAAAGTTTATAACAATTTCTGTCAAATGAAAATGCTATGGTGTGGCCCCGTCTGCCTTATTCATGCAGTGTGGCCCTGTGCAAATTCTGAGTCTACCCCAGTGGCTGAAGACCACTAGAGTAAACATTTTCAATCACTTGAAGTGGTGAGGCATCCAGTACAGCACAATGAAGACCCTCATGGAAGAAGACCCAGATGTGCTTCAGGGAGTGGCAAAGACAAATGGCACGTGCTTGTTTGAAATAAAGAACAGGCTTTTTTGAAAAAAAAATTATTTTATTTTGAAGAGTCAAAACAAAAGCAAAAACAAAAATCAGAAAGACAGAAACATATTAACATACAACTCATATGTTAAAGACTTTCAAAACAAGAATAGCTGCTTAGCAATGATTGATATATTATGTATTTTTATCATCAAATTTGTTGCTCAGATGAACAGATATGGTTGTGCAAGATTGCACATATGATTAAAAATTATTGTTTGCTTTCAAGAAACCTTAAAATTTTAAGAACAGTCTTTTGAATGGGATTACAGTATCCATTTCTATAATAAAATATAAGAATAATTAACCATCCAGTGTATTTTTTTTATCACACTGTGTGCATATCATACTCCTGAAATGGAAACAGACTGCTATTTTCTGAGGCTGTTTTGATCAATAAAGCGTGGTGGGAATGAAGTCAGAGGATGTTTAGATGAGGTCATACGGCCGGCCAGATAGCTCTTAGCTCAGCAGATTAAAGTACCTGTTCAGGCAGATGCAGTGGCTGGGTTTGATCCCAGGCTTGCCCTGCCATCCCTTCCCCTGGGGCACGCTGAGACAGTGATTGAGACTGGGTGTGGTGGCACATACCTGTAATCCCAGCACTTGGGAGGCTGAAAACAGGAGGATCACAATGAGTCTGATCTACATAATGAGACCCTGTAGACCCTGTAGTAAATATATTAAACATAAAAAAAGATAAGGCTATAGAAGGCAATGGACTCCTGTCTTAGTTACTTTTCTGTCCTTGATGATACAAAATCCTAGATACTCAAAATTGAGGAAGGAAAGGTTTATTTAGCTCACAGTTTGTGGAGGTTTCAGTCCATAATCAGCTGGCTCCAAGGCAGAGTGGCGAATGGCAGAGGGTAGCACTTCAAAGTAAGGAAAGACAGCAAAAATGGCCAGAGCACAAGGGGGTGAGAGCAATCCTGTTTCCTCCCTTACAGTGTACGTGGGCTACCTCGCTTACACGGGGGTAGCACTCACACCATGTCCTGAAGGCTTAGGATGTTGACAAAGTGAGGGCCTCGGCCCCTGCTGATCGCTTAGCTAAGCTTCTGCACTTCTCGAGTTGATACAGTGTATCGACCACAACAACGCTGTTTGCACTGTTGCTACCAGAAATGTTCACTCTGGGACGGGAGCAGCAGTGTGACTAAGCAGACGCCCCAGGAGCCACCAAGCTTTCAGGATGTGGAAGTTGTCAAGGCGAAGCCATTACATGGACAAGCTGCAGACCAAGAACAGAACGAGGTGGCTGACCTGCCTGAACCTACCACACCTTCCCCTAAGAGACACCCAGCTGCCCTGCCATGAATACAATCACAAGAAATAATAACATTTTTCAGGATTTGTGATGCTTAGTTTTTGAGGGATTTGTTTTACAGGAGCAGTAAGTGATAGGATGATTTTTCTTGTCTCTTTCCAATTTCTTTTTTCACAGGACTTCTTCAATAAATGGCAATAAGTCACATTACATTTTTTATCTTAACAATGGGACATTTAAAGAGCTGACATTTCTCTTCCCATATTTATTGCTGGAAATACGTTTTCTTTGATCTACGAGGATTATAAGTCTCACTACTTTTACCTTCATTACTTCCAGCTCTTTGGGGCACAATGACTTTGAGTTTCATCAATGAGAGTAACCACCAGAGAGTGATGCATCATTTTTGGCACTAGCACTCTTATGGCGTCGACATTTTTCTCTAGCATAAGCCCATTCGAGATTACTGTATTACACCCATGTATCTTCAAGTTATTCATACATTTTCTTTCATTTTTACATAATCATTGCTTTCTACCTATGGTCCTTTCTTGTAAACCTTATTAGTTTGATCTACTCATTTTCACACAGTTAATTCTTCAGGTATTTTGCGGCATGATGTATCTTTCTCTGTGTGCTCAATAGCTTGTATCATTTACGCCAATTTACTTCATATACTTCTTACTCCCGATCTTCTCTTCTGTGGCTAATTTATTTAAATCTCTGTGTCTTATTGTTTTGAGCTAACTTGCTAATCACCACTATCATCATGAAGGTTTGGACCTTTCTCTTCTGTTTTTCATTTCTTTGTTCCTTTTTAGGATTCTGATTTACTTAGGAGTTAAATGAAAGTTCCTCCATCATCTTTCCATTCGGTCCCATTTATGCCTGTAACTTATAGGTCAGTCTTAGGAGCTGTGTGCCATCAAGGAGCAAAGAGAAACGCTTTCTTGAGCTTCTCCATTTGGGCGTCCAGTAAGCCCTCCTGAAGTTCGTTCCATGGTAAACCTCGAGCCTGTTCCCATGTGCCTGGAGCTCAGGCGCCTCCGCTCACACTCTGGCACCACTTCTCTCCCAGCTGCTCCAAGGTAGCGGTCATGTGTTTGCTTTCCTAAAGCCGCAGTAGACTCTACTCCTAAGTCTTAGTGTACTTTGCAGTACGACGATGGATGGTACATATGGAGCTTCTTTGAGATTATGATTCTCTCTCTCTCTCTCTCTCTCTCCTTCCTTCCTTCCTTCCTTCCTTCCTTCCTTCCTTCCTTCCTTCCTTCCTTCTTTCTTTCCCTGATGATGATATTGACCACCTCAGGTATGTGAGGCCAGAACAACACCACAAAAGCCACAGCCACAGCCCAAAGAACATATCCCTTTGAATGCAGCAAAGCTAGAGCAATAAATTCCCAAATGGGGGAAATTTTTGACAGTAATTATCACCTCTTTTCTAATGACCCTGAAATAATAGTTGAACATTATTATGTGAGCATTAAATTCTGCATCAAATAATTGTCTTAAACCCATTTTGGCAAGTTTGCTGACCCTTGCCTATGAGTTACATCATTTTGCTCAGCTTTGAATCTTGATTTGTTCATACATGGAAACGAGGGGAAGGTTCTTGGTAGCACATGTTCTTTGCATTCTCTGGGATGCTGTTAATTACAGGAAGTGTTTTCCACATCAGTGTTTTGCCTTCCCCTTCCCATGCTTTCTCTGTGTAAGTGGGCTATCAGAATCAGTGAGAGGGGTGACACATGTGTTCTTTTGCTGTATGGAGCGAAGTCACTTCTCCATAGCTACCTTGTCCCAGGGTCCAGCATATGGAATCTCTCAGGAGGCATCCGTTTCTGCAGTGTGGCAGAGAATGTAAACTACCTTGGAGAAAGCCTTCCCAGCTCGTCGTAAGAACTTTGTTCCTTGAGCATGGTATTATAAAGGGCCGAATATCTGTGCACGAAGAGACTCTCAGCTTGGGTCAGTGCTGCTAGCATCACAGAGGCTGTCCCTGTACCTAGCCAGCCTCTTCTAAGACAGATAAAACCAATGAGAACAGACCTCAGCTGACCTCTGTGACTAGGCTAGCAGCAAACTGTCAAAGGTACTATTGAGGCCAACAACAGTATCTTTCCACAGTTGGTTTTTGTTTTATTATTTATTTATTTATTTATTTTGGCCCTGGGAATTGAACTCAGGCCCACATGCTTGCTAAGCATGCTCTGTGCCACTGAACTGTATCCCCAGCCATTTTCCACAGTTGATTTTAGTGCACTCCACCTTGGACAATGCATTAGCCTTTTGGGTACTCCAATAAGTACTTTACCAGAACGTTTGGTATGCTATTTTAACTTAATAAAGCATTGTTGAGTAAATAGCCTTGTGTCATCCAATGCAAGGTGTGAAATCCCTTCCCTCTCTTCCGCGATGCAAGACTTCTCTCTTTGTTTCTTCCTCCATAAAATGGTAGCAACAATGGTTTCTGCCTATTGGGACCGATTACAGGTTGTTATGCAGGCACAGCAGCGGGGGACATGTCAGCTTCTATTAATAGTAGGCAGTGCTTTGGGTCACCCATCTGTCTGGTGCCCAAAGAGAGCCGCTTCTTCACTGCAGGCTAACCAGAGGGTACAGGCAGAAGGGTGCTTCTTCATCTCAGCTTTATAAGAGAGAACTTGGAGGGCTTTAAAACATACAGTTTTAATTCATGAAATTAAACATTTTAAATTAATTACTTCTAGTTCAACTTAATTGGCTTGGGGTTTGATTTGATCAATAAAACCCCACATACCCAAAGGTGCAGCCATTCCTGGAGATTGCATGGCTGGATGTGGCAGGGAGGCCTGCTCTCTGCTGGATCCTCAGTGTTTCCTTAGAGAATCTGGAAGTCAGTAAAAACATGTCCAGACATTGGGCTGGGAGACAGCTTAGCGGACTCAGCGTCTGCCTGACCAGCTCAAGGGCCCAGTCCCATCTGAGGTACCGTATGCCATGCCAGCCCTGAAAACCCGGGTGCATGGTGCCACCCCAAAATGGGTGTGGTGGTGCACAGCTGTAATCTCAATCTGAGCTGCACAGTGAGACTCTGTACCAGATAAATGAATGAATAAATAAATAATTTTTTTAAAGAAATGCTCAAATCACTCTAAGATTATGACACATTTTATGTGAGATGAAATCCAGACAGGTGGTATCTTCATTATCGGAACATTTTTAACACCTAGATGAATGCTGCTTTGTGGATGTGGACTGGTGAGTTTGTTCCCGTCGTGTTAGTGATTATCTGTGTGCAGTATGATCATGCTGACTAAGAGGAGATTTTTGCACACATACACACAGCTAGTCCTCAGAAGTGGTGCTTGTGTATTTCTCAACTTTTCTTGGAGGAGTTTCTGCTTTGACTTAATGTCAGAGAATGGAATGGCAAACGCTTTCTGGACAGGCATTTGTTTTACCGTAAGAATTCCTTAAGCATGATGTCGGCACAGACAAGAAGAAAAATAGTTCTGTGATTCATGTTCGGTCTTGGGCTTATAGAACCACTTAAATATATTGAAATTCCATCCTGTAATTGTGTTAAGTCAGCACTAAAAGGATCTGAACCATCTGAGCTTGATCCACAGGTTAAAATATCATACTTTATTTTCTTTTTCATAATATAATAATGTTACAAAAATAAAGCTCACTGAAAAATATTAAGTATGACCAACTAAATGGCAAATATGAACTTCAAACTTAATGTCCCTGCTGCATTAAAAATTGGCTCGATAAGTAAACATAAGAGTGCTTTGTGCCCTGCACATGCCCCCAAGTATGAGGTGCACCCATGAAATCATGCATCCCTGGGTTTTGGAAGCATTCGCAATTCCAGACCATTTGGGACCAGTTCTTAAACTCTTTTGTTCTCCTGATGCCTTGTGAGATTATCTTCAAGCCGCGCTCTGCTTGCCCGTGACTCAGTGCCAAAGGATCTGGCCAGTGGAACTGTTTAGCAAAAAGAGCTCTCCGTGGGCTGTCGCCCCTTCTACCGCGCTCCCTCCTAAGGACGTGGAAAGCAGCAGGGAGGCCAAGCAGTAAGTGTGTGTTGATCCCAGTCAGAAACACGATCCTTAAGATCAGCAAGAGCTTTGTATCAGGAAAGCATTCTGGTTGTTTTAGGACAGCAATGTTTCATAGAAATGTATAAACAATAGCATAGGACCTGAAAGAACCCCTCAACGAAGCTGTCTCTAGTTCTCAGCTGAAAGTCCCCTTGCTATGCTCAGATGGCTGGCTACACGCAAACCTCAAACTTCATTTCTAGACATAGGCTCTTGATTATAATATTCATTGTGAATTTATTCAACAAATATTTTTACTCAGAAAATGTTCATTAAATTTATTTTGAGTCATACATACAAAATTGTATATTTTAATGGGTAACTTGATGTTATAAACACTGCATACATTATGTAAAATTTAAAGCATGTTCAGCAAGTAGGTAGAAATCTTGAAGATAGATAGGCAGGGAGTTCATGAATACAAACCAAACTGCATGGAAATACTTCAAAGAATCACCCACTGGGGTCTCATCTTTCTGAAAAGCTTTTGCACATCTGAAGAAATCACCAACAGAGTGAAAAGAAAACCCACAGAGTAGGAAAAAAAGTATCCAGTTGTCACTCAAATAAAGGACTTCTATCTAGAACATATAAAGAATTTAAAGTATCAGATCTCCCCAATTCAAAGACCCAATCCAAAAATGGGCATCTGAGATGAATACATAGTTCTCACATGGAGAAATATAAATGGCAAGTAAATATATGAAAAATACTCAATATCACTGGTCATTTGAGAAATGCAAATAAAAACTATGCTGAGATTCCATCCCACCCCAGAAAGAACAGCTATCATCAAGAAGACAAACAATACCAAATATTGGGGGAAAAAGGAGCCCTTTTCCATTGTTGGTGGGAGTGTAGGCTGGTACAACCAGTATGGAAATAAGTGTGAAGATTCCTCAAAAAACTAGGGCTATTTTATACCATTCATAAATGAAAACAAATTGTATTATTCCATGAAAATACCCCTACACTTAGAGGTCCCGTTATATACAGCTATTCCCCTTCTGGGTATTTTCCCAGAAGAATTAAGAACATCACACACAGTGGTAGCGTGTGTATAGCAGCACAGTTTTTAATAGCTAAATCTTTCTCTCTTTTTATTCTATATTTAGGATAAGGTCTCTAGGGTCTACAGTGTCTCACCACGTAGATCAGACTCTCCGTGATCCTCCTGTTTTCAGCCTCCCAAGAGCTGGGATAACAGGTGCGTGCCACCACACCCAGTCTCACTGGCCATCTCAGCATCCCCCATGGGCAGAGTGAGCATGGCTCACCAGGGATCAAACCTGGCTGCTGCGCTCTGCCTAAGCAGGCACTTTAGTATGCTGAGCTATCAGGTCGGTCCTTTCTCTAATAGCTAAATGTTAAAAATAGCCCAAATACCCATAAACTGATTTTTTAAAATGTGGTATTTTTATACAATGGAGTATTACTCAGCTATAAAGAAGGACAAACTGAAGTTTTCATAGGTAAATGGCTGCAGCTAGAAACCATACTTATAAGTGAAATAAATCAGACTTGCAATAAATATTGTATTGTCTCCCTAGAAATTGCTCAAAAAGAAATAACAATTCTGATGAGGAAAAAAGAAGAAAGAGGGAAATATACAATAATATATATAATACATGTTATATATTATTATGGTATATCTAATATATTATATGTTATATTTATATACTTAGAAATATTTATATATCATACAATGTAGCTAAAATAGTTATACTCATAGTTTCTCTTAGTTCATTGAAAAGAACAGGTTGTGCTTGCATTGATCAATTTTGCATACCTATATCTGGTAAGCTGAGCAACTACTTTGAAGATAACAATGCAGTAGCAATCTTAATCATTGTTAATTTGCTACAATCTTAGTTTGAAATTCTGTGTGATTGCTTTTATTGCTTTTCTCTCTTTAAAATATTAAAAAAGCTTCAATGTATAAATCTCCTCAAGCATGCGTCACTTCTTCATAGTGACAGTGCACACACTTCTTTCTTCCGGCTGAGTGAAGGGTGCAGCACGTTATCTCTCATCACCGTACTCGTTAGCAGCACTCCCACAAGGCTCCCTTTTATCTGACTATGACCTGGATCCCTCTAACCCATCTTTTTCACCCCTCAGTTAAGTTCTAAGTACTTTGGATCTTGCGGCTCCTCCCACAGGTTCTGTATGTGTATTGATTTCAGCAGTGTTCATGCTATAGCACCTGATTTACTTGTTGTGATTCAAATGCATTGCAGGAGAAAATACATAATAATGTTTTCTGCCCCACTGTCCTGGAGCCTGACTTGTTGAAAGGTGAATCACCCCTTTAATTATGGAGAGCAGACTCCCTGGAGAAGCATTGGGAGCACGGTCTTGTCCCTAAATGAGTCTTTGAGAGAGAGAGAGAGAGAGAGAGAGAGAGAGAGAGAGACAGACAGACAGACAGACAGACAGACAGACCGACCAAAGCTTTTGTCCATTTTCCGTGCGTGGCCAGCACAGGTCTGAATGTTCTGAGTCTGCAGCAATTTCTATAATGTCATTGTTACTATGGAGTCACACACTTAGGACACGCATGCATTGGGCTCGCCAGGCTTTCTTCTGACCGTGGCATGCTGCACACTTCCTACTGAAGTATCCTGTCTACCAAGTGATGGTAGTACTTACCACAGATGTGGGAACAAGCCATGACTTCACTCTTCAGTAGAGTTCTCAGCTCTGCGGTAGGGCAGACACAGACTCCCTTTGTCCACTTTGAATAATTGCCACACCACAGAGATGAATTCTTACTCTCAAATTAATAAGGTGAGTCTATGTGATGTGCCCGATTTGAAATATTACAGGCTTCAGCAGATGCAAGGGGATCAGGAATAACAGCATATTGTGAGATGAGATCTTAGTCAGGGATTATTTGCTTTTCTTAAGACATTGCAAAAATAGGTTGAAACCATGGAGACTGATGGATGTGGGATAAATTGTTTATGCACTGTTCCCAGCGGTGAAAGAGATCAAGTTGAAGAGGAAATCTGTGGCTGTGAGAAGCTGACAAATAAACTGAAAACTGGAGGAAAGATAAGTGCAGCCCTGAAAGGAGTTCTTAAGCTAAACGGCTCTGCCTCCCACTCAAGCAGAACATTTTGTTTTTATGGTGAAAAGCAGAGTCCATATCCAGGCAGTTCAGTTGCGTTCATACTCTTGACGTTTTCTGAAGCTCACAGTTAGTGAAGCTGCGAGGGTTTCCCTAAGGTAGTTCACATGAGATCAGAAAATCTGAGCCTTCACTGAGTTACAGGACTTTACAGTACAAGTTCTCTTACGTCCTGAGTCCTCACTGACCTTGAGAAGGAAACTAGCACGGCCGCGGTGGTGAGCAGAGCCCTGGAAATGCCCAAACAGCAAGGGCTAGCATGTTTTCACTTTGCTGCCCCGGGCTTTATGGTACAGCGCTGCCTGAATGGAAAGTGGTCCACAGCTAGAGCCATCTTTCTGAGGGAACGTTGCTTCACCAGAAGCTGAGTTTTAAAATTAAGTAATTGAGAACATCATGTTTAACTGTTAGGCAACCCAAATTCGTTAATTTAAATATAAAAGAAAGCAATAATGTTCTTTTAAATTGTCGTCACTTCTCCTTTAAGTCTTGTCAACCCAACATCAGTGACGCTTCCTCGAGGTCTGTGACTAATTTCTGAGGGGTCTGCCTCGCCTGTTTCTTCTAGAATGTTCCTTACATGGATCACGAAGTGAGCCACAATTTGAGTGAAGATAGCCTTTTCTCTATGAAAGCAGACAGAATCAGATTGCTTGTAGTGGACCTTCTGTCAGGTGGTGATGCTGTTGCTGAAATCTAAATTGAGAACGGATATGCCAAGGCGGTGCTCTGTGTGTGTGTGTGTGTGTGTGCGCGCGCGTGTGCGAGTGTGTGTGTATGCATGTGCGCACGTGCACCTCTGTGCACGTGTGTGTTTAAATGAGTGAAGTTGCTTCAATTTAAAAGATTATTCAGAAACTTTTTTTTTTTTGTTTGTGGTGCCAAGGATCAAACTCGGGACTTTGCAATTGCCAGACAGACGCTTATGCTGCTGAGCTATCTCCATGACAAGTATTTAGAAACTTTTAAACAAAATCAGAGGTGTAATTTAAGTGGATAATTGTTCATTTCTTTGCAAAAACTAAACAAAGCCATTTTTTTATCACATCCATCAAAATGATAATGGTTTTTCCTTTTTTCTTACTTGTTACACCAAATATCATTAGAGTTTGGATACTGTATGTTTTTTAAGAGAAACTAATTTTCTCTCACCTCACGTTTCATGTACTGTTTGTTCTCATGCTGTTAAGCATCGGAAAGAGCTCTAATGTAGGCAATTTAAATGAAATTTATTACTCTATTCTCTGGATTACATATGTGTTCTTAATATTTGCTTACATCAAGAGAATTTTACTTACAGGTAATAGAGGCCTTAGGACTAAGTTGAAAAGACACATAGCAACCACTTGTTCATCATAAGATGTGCAAAAGAAAATTAATTTTTTTGCACAATGATAAAGGCCATCATAACATTGCCAACCTCATCATAATAGCTTAACTTGTTGTGAAACTTTGATTCATGTCCAAATAAGGACAAAACACAAAAGCAAAGAAAACCCATCCTTCTGCTCTTAAAACTTTATCCTGACCAGTTGAATGAGAGATTTCTGGGACTATATCAGGCACAGGAGCAAGCTCTAAAGATGTGACGCCGATTATTAATGATGGGAAGGGAACAGCATTTAGCGGCAACATGGCTCTCATCTTGAAGTGCCCAAAAGGTCATCTATTAAAGACTACCTTCAGGTTCCTCAAGACAATTGTGTTGAATTTACATGTGGAGAGCAGTATGTATCTCCAAACACTATCTTCATGTCTAGTAAATTATGATCCATGAATAAAATGAATAAAGAAGACCTGGTCCTTCATACAACCCAGCTAGTTTGTTGTGTTCTAGTTGTGAACGGAAGTGTGTGCAGTTCACTGTATGCAGGAAACTTTCAGATTTTCAGTTTCTTAAAAAGTGGATGAAGATCTTAAATCTATAAGCAGGTTATTATTAAATAATTGAATTAAGATTTTCATAATGTTTACTCATATTCATATCATAATATAAATCAAGGGAAAGAATTAACTAAAAAGCTAATATAGTTTAGCCAAGATATCATGTCTCCGGGCCAGCCAGATAGCTCAATGGACTAAACAGCCTGCTTAGGCAGAGTGCAGTGGCTGAGGTTTGATCCCTGGGCCTGCCATGCCGGCCCCACACGCGGGGCACACTGAGATGGAGATGGAGACTGGGCGTGGTGGTGCGCACCTGTAATTCCAGTTCTTGGGAGGCTGAACACAGGTGGATCACTACAAGTCTGATGTATGTAGTGAGACCCTGTAGACCCTGTCCTAAATATATAAAAAAAAGATATCATGTCTACATCTTGTCCTTTGAACAACTATTATCAAGACAACAATATGCAATGTATTAATTATTGAAAGTGTCCTACTAACTTGTATTGAAATTGTTTCATTGCAATCTTATCTTTTGTCTTATTAAAATGAATAAAATAAATGAATAAAGAATTGACTGAAAAGCAGAAAATTTGCAATAAAATTTAAAATAACGGCAAAATTATTTCAAAATTTTTTTTGTGCTTCTAAAATGAATACTTGTATTTTTCATTACAAAGACTCGTGAAATTTGCTATTTCAGCTGTGTTGAGATAATAAAAAAAACAAAAAATATTTGAAACAATAGTTTTGAAATCATAGATTATAGTGACTTCACAAGCTTTGTATTATCAGAAAATGAATATTTTATATTTAAAATTCAACTCTTTCCACTGAACCACATATCAAGTTCTTGTTTTTGTAGCAGAAGAGAGAATGCAGAAACGTCCCCAGACAGGTCCAGATCTTTGGCCTTTAACACAGGGCCAAAAGCGTACAGTACAAGAATGACTATCTACTCCAGATACAGTGCTGGGAAAACTAGGTGACTGTTTCAGAAGACTGAAACACCAGGTATAATTTCTCCCTGCATAGCAAGTCAAAATTAAAGTGCACCAAAGATCTAAACATTAAAGCAGAAGCACTAAACCTATTGACACATAAAATAGGAAAAACACTTGAAGTCATGAATGTAGGAATGAATTTTAAGAACAGAACTGCAATTACACAAGAATGAACAGATGGAATTAGATCACGTTGATAATATTCTATGCAGCAAAATAATCAAGTAAGTCAAGTATTAGCATGCAGAGACAATTTACAGAATGGGAAAGAATTTTTTTTTTTAAAAATGCCAGGGATTGAACTCAGGACCTTGTGCTTGCCAGCCAAGCACTTATTCCACTGAGCTATCTCCCCAGCCCTGGAATGGTAAAGAATTTGACAGCTATTCCTGGGACAAAGAACTGGCATCCAGAATATAATGAACTCAAAAAAAAAAAAAAATTAGGCCACCTAAAATAAAAGACTCAATAAAGAAATGGGCAAGTAAATAGACCCCTGACAGGGAGAATTAAAAATGGAAGAAAGTATATGAAAAAAAATCTTTGGAATTACCAAAATACAAATTAAAACATCCTTCAAGTTCCCTCTTTCTCCATGAATGACAGCAATTACCAAGAAATTTTAAGGGCTGGCCAGATAGCTCAGCAGACTAACGTGCCTGCTTAGGCAGAGCGCAATATCCAGGGTTCAATCCCTGCCATATCCTGGCAGGTCCCCTCCCTCCAGGGTGCACTGAGATAGTGATTGAGACTGGTGTGGTGGTGCAGGCCTATAATCTCATTGCTTGGGAGGCTGAAAATGGGAATCACTATGAGTCTGAGACCCGGTAGACCCTGTACTAAGTACATAAAATAAAAGAAATTTTAAACATGCTCGTGAGGCTATGGTGAAAAATGAACTGCCCTACATTGTTGGTGGAAACCGAAACTTGTACAACTACTGTGGAAATCAGTATGAAGATTTGTCAAACAATGGAACTTAGACATTCTGTATGACATAGCTATGTTAAAGAACTTAAATCACTATAATATAGCAATATGTGCACTCCAATGTTTATAGCAACACAATTCATAATCGCTCAGTCCTGGAAGCAGTCTCTAAACCCATCAACAGATGACTGGGGCACTAGGAGGCAGCTCAGTGGCCTAAATGCCTGCCTGGCAAGTACTGCGTATTGTGCAGGCCCTACGGCAACCCACCACTGAAACCGGGCACGGTGGTGCACGCCTGTAATGCCAGCCCTGGGGAGGCTGAGACAGGAGGATCAGTGGAATCAGTGAGTCTGAGAAGCGTAGTGAGACTCTGTACCAAATGCATAAATACATCTTTGAAAAACAGAAATAAAAACAGATGACTGTGTAAAAGAAAATATGGTACCTATACATAAAGGAGTTTTTCCCCACTATAAAGAAGGAAACATTAGAGACATTTGTGGCAACATAGATGCGCCTGGAGAGTATAATGTTGCATGAAATCAATCTGATGCAGAAGCTCAAACACTGGATGGCACCTCTCATTTGAGCTTCGCCAAGTGCAGATGAACAGCATAGTGAAGGATGGAGAGAAGGAGACGAGGGCTGGATGTGCTGCAGATAGGAAGGCTCCGAGGGACCAGGAACGAAGGATGGGGAAGAGCAGAAGGGCCTCGGGAGAGCAAGGATGTGCCCTGTACCTAAACCTAGTAAGCGAGATGAGTGTAAAGATTAACTGCCACAGACATGGACTTAGATCAATCACAGCGACAGGAATGAAAATGAGGCAAGAGCAATCGGGACGGGAGGGAGGGAGAGGGTAGGGAAGGGAAAGCGATTAAAAAACACCCAGAGGGGCTGGTGAGACAGTTCATCAGACTAAAGCACTTGCTTAGGCAAGCGCAGGGACTGTGGCTTGACTCATGGAACCACATGTCATGCCAGTGCAGGCCCGGGATGGGCTGAGCTGACCCAAATCCAGGTGTGGTGGCACACGCCTGTGATCTCAGTGCTGGGGAGGCTCAAAGAAGGAAGGTCACTATGAGTCCAAGCTGCATAATGAGACCCTGAGACAAGCAAATACATTTAAACAAAGAAATAAATCATTGTAAAAGAACAAAGAGCTGTATTATTTGCGTACACCCACTCCTCAGCATGAGTGTAAACTGACTGTACTGAAAACCTGTACTAATAAATGTTTTGAGCATTTAAAGAATAAGGAATTAAAAAACACCAAGATTCAACTCTGGTGACAACTATAATCAAGGATTATATTTGTCAGAGTACTGTTTTCTTTAAAATAAATAGTGCAATTGCCACATTTAATTTCTGTAAAAGCAGACTCCCTCAGTATGGAGACCTCCTGTTGTGCCTTTTTTGGGTAAGAGTTTAGCAAGGGCTTGTGGCCTCAGCGCTTTGGTCCTCTGCTTGTATTTCCATGGTTACTGCTGCACTGCATCCATCCTTATCCACTGCGGGACTACAGTGATAGGGCGGAGGGGAAAAGAAAGGAAGGAAAAGAAAAAAAATCGTGTAGTGTTTCTCAAACATTGTTTAGATACATCATATTCTTCAACAGCATTTTTTTATTGCATGCTGTTTCCTTATGAGATTTCAAATGCGAGGACATTTTAAATCATCATTTTTTTTTCTCACTGTAGATATTGGCCATCATCTCTTTACCTGCAAAGTAAGTGTGATCCCACTTTTATACTCTCCCTCTGCATTGAGAACACTGCTTCCTAATCTAACAGTGACTCATTCAATATCTACAGCATCTATCCATCATCTATCTATCTGTCTATCTATCATCAATCTATATATCATGTATCTATCATATATTATCATTTATCTCTATCTATCTATCCATCTATTCTTTGTTTTCTTTCTTAGCCCTCTCTATTTATATTTCCCTTACATGGACTGTGGGCCCCAAATCTAAATAGAGAAGCCTTATTTATTTATCTTTGTATATTCACCTCCTCACCCCAAACCAAGCAATATATTTACTTAACAACTCTATGCTACGTTCCTACTCAGAGGCAGACTAGTAAGCAGCTTAAGAGCTCATTGACTGTGTAATGGTGGATAATTATTGTTTTGAGTCTTGCTTTATTTTTTCATTTGTGAAATGAGGGCAATGCTGCACTTAAATTGCAAGATTGTTATGCAGATTAAGTTGCTAGCTACTATATGTGAAGTAGGAAGGTATGACATGCACTTTACCTCTCTAAACTATTACTTCTACTCGCCTGACATTGTTCAAGACCCTGGGAGTAGGAGGTGTAATGGAGTAACACACTGAAAGTTTACATTTCTTGGAGGGTTGATTATAATAAAAGAAACCTAGCTATTGATTTCCCTCAAAATACTCTCCCTCACATTAAATGTACTTTCCCATCACTCTTGCCATCCTCAGACGTAGTTCTGGATGTCCTTTTTAGTAAGTGTCTCTGGTTGAGTTGTCCTTGCGGCTACAATGTCCTTATCGGGTTCAAAACACTTACCTTCGATGGTCACTTTGCCTTTGGGGAAGAGCCAGAAGTCCTGCAGTGTCAGATCTGTGAATAGCCTAGACGTGGAAGCAGCACAGCGTTTTCATAGCCAGCGTTTCAGTGGGATGTCACTTGGCAACCAGGTCCATGGTTGCTGTCCTTCAGGGAGCCACTGTTCATTCTTTCTTTCCTTGCTGTGTGGAGCTCAAAATGAATGAAAAAAGAATAGACCTCATCAATTTCAAAATAAAAAGGGTCTCTGCTTTTTTTTTTTTTTTCTTCTTGGAGAGAAAACATTTCCTGTGCGGCCTCTGACCCAGTTGGGTGCTGTGCAGGTCAGCAGTAAATTCCGGGGCTGATGGGTGAACATGGTGAGCAGAGAGAACTGACCTTCCAGAAGCCATCAGGGGCTGTCCATGAGTCTCTGCGAGTGGGGGTGAGCAGCCAGTGTCAAGCTTTTCCTACTTCCACAAACAAATGCAGGCCCACAGCAGCGGACGCTGAGGCTCTGTGAGGCTCTGTGAGGCGTATCAGGCAGGGGTGGTGGTGGAGACAGGAGGGACGAAAGAAGGCGTGGGGAAGAGGAAGACGCAGTGTCTAAGCTGGAGGGAAACCAGAAGTTGCAGAGCTGGAAGGCAGGAGGTATGGCTGCTGGGGATCTGGACGCTTGAAGGTGCTGTTAAAGGGCTGAGAGGGACGGGTGCTTTGCGTCACTTTGCCCCGAGTGCACACGTGCAGCTTAGAAGATGGTCCTGTTTGTACACCTGGGACAAAAGTAGCAAAATAACAAAACAAGTGGCAAAAACAAGTCCTCATAGGAGAGCTGAAATCCACGGCATTTGTACAGTGGTCTTGTCCAGAGGGAGTTCTTGCAGCCGATAGGCGTCGCTCCTGCTTAGTTTGCTCAACAAGGGTCTAAGATGAGTCCCTGGTATTTGTTGGGAATCACTAAGATTTTGCTTGTGTGCTTTCTATTCACTTTCTCCAATATATTCATAACAAATCTGTAGGCAAATCAGACTTCTTACTTTATGGAAATTGAGGTTCTGAGAAATTAAATTTACTCAAAAAAACCCATCAGACAGGAGGACAGACGTCAGTTTAGCCCATGTCCAGAGCCCACAGCCATTCTTCCCTTGCTGAAATGCTTAATGCACAAAGCCAGAAAGCTGAACCCCTGTGAAGGCAGAAAGTGGAAGAGCCAGTGCGTGGGGAAAGGGTAGCTGCAGGTCACTTTCCGCTGGCTCACCCTTTGCCCTCCCTTGGCGTGATTCCTGTTCAGGATAGTAAGCAGGTGGCCCACAGGATGCAAGCAGTTACAGAACTCTCAACTCCACCTTGGGGACTTGTGTGAATTCAACTATTCCCATAACTGTGGGCAAGTTCAAAGGTGGGGGATGGTTGTTTATGTCATCTTTCACACTCACAAACAGTGATAAGGAAAGCCACCCACCAAAGAGAAAAAATTGAAAAGAGAAAACAACAGGCTTACATTTTATTAACAGTCTAATTCACAGTTGTGAAAGAGAATTAGCTTCCCCTAAGAGAATTTTACAGGACTTACGGACATGTTTTCTACAATAAATACTATTTGCTATTTGGTCTGGATATTGTTAGAAACTCAAACACTTCCAGCAATTGTCATGCTATGAAAAGGTTTATGCTGAGTTATTCCTGGCTGGGTTTTCCAGAGCTAATGAGGAAGTGTGAACTTCCAGATTGTTGTCTTTCTGCAGCTGCAGGGAGAAGCCCTGGGACAATGGCAGGCACTCTTCCGGGGGGGCCATTTCCTACTCAAGACTGTTAGTGTCATGCCAAAGATAGGAAAGCCAGCTTAAAACACCAGTGTGGAACTTGCTGGACTAAAAGGAAACAGAAGACACGATTTCTATTTTTTGGTAATGTCTCATTTTAAAAACAAACATCCTTTTTTGTCTACCAGTATGACATATACAATGGTCTTGGTAGCAATAGCTTCCTGTATTTTCCTCTTATGCATTAAAACAGGGAGTTTGCCCCCTAAAGGGCATATACAACACCGATCCCACATTCTCATCCTCAGACAAGAAAAGACAATGACTTTAGAAACACAAAAGCCCATTCAAATTCTGTAGAGAGCTTTTAGAACAGAAGGAATGAGAAAGTGAGTCTTTGTGAGCTCCTAGGGACTTCCCAGGTAAGGCAAGGAGAGCCATATTTCAGTTAAAAATGTGAAAAGAGAGAGCCACATTTGAAATATATGAATATACTGGATATGCTTTTTGTGGCTATGATTTAATATTGTGGAGTAAGAGAAAAATGTTTCAAAATTATTTAGATTTTTTCCTCTGCCATAAATGAATATAAAATTTAAACTCAAATTCCTTTACCTGAAATGATAACCTGTCACTCTGGTCTTCTAAATATTACTTCTTGTCATGACATACCAATTACTACCAAACTGTCTCACAAGTAAAAGCTTTTTTTTTTTAAAAAAGGAATAAAAAAAGAAAAAAAAAAGCAAAAAAAAAAAAAAAAAAAAGCCACAGGACTGTCCTGCTACAGTGCTGTATATGATTAGATTTCTAAATTTCTGTGTAAAAATATGTAATTGTTTATTCATATTCTTTAAATATTTTTCATTTTTTAAATTTTTATCTCCATATTCTGTAGGGACTTAAAGTTTAACATATCAACACTTGATGGAAAAATACCTGTTCCATGTTATGCCTAAGATGTTTGATATTCAGACATATAGTGAAGTTAAACCCAATTGCATAAGATGTAGGGTAATAATAAGCTTCTCTTCTGAGAGTTAACAACCTAAGTTTGCAGACCAAAAATTAGAGAAATAGAAGGGCTGGAAGGACAGCCAACATTTTGGCCCTAGCCTTTCAAGGTAAGTGAAGACTCGGGACATAGGAGAACCTGCACTGTAACATCATGTAACTCAGTTGTGTCCCAAATTTTCTGATCAGGGAGATTATAGGGCCACAGAGGAAAGTGATCAATGATGTAAAGTGTGCCTAAGGAGAGTCACGTAGACAGAAAATATTCTTTCAGGTTTTCATAGAGGGCAAATTGGTCAAGCAATGGCTGTGACTCATCTATATGACTGACACTGACAAAGGATGTACAAACCGAGGTACAGGATTATAGGATAAATCCTGATGGTACTTGATTGACCTTATCAGATACAAAAATTACATTTCTTGTTATCAGGTCTTGCTTTATGTTGGTCTTAGCCATCCAGCAAAAATGTATAAAAACAAAGTATACAAAGTAAAGCCATATTAATGTGCTGAGTTGTAAAAGGCTCAAGTCAACAACTTCTGTGGATAACCCACTGCTATTGTGGACTGCTGGACTGTGTTGGATTGTTTTGCTGAATTCACACAGCTGTAGTATTTAGATGCCAATGGAATACCCATTTCTGACAGGGCTAAACAAAAAAGGGGATACAAAGGAAGGAAGATTTTGTATCTATATGTAGAATAGTTAGGATAGATATATGATACTTGCACTTAATTCAATGAGAAGGAAGATTTGTACTAATAGTGTTTGGATAGGATAGTCTGTCTGCATCTTGTACTACAGATAACCACTAAGAAGATAACAATGTATAATGTATTAATTATTGAAACTGCCCTATTAATCAGTTTTGAAACTGTCTCATTGATATTAGTTTCTCAATAAAATAAAAAAACTGAAATGATAATTTATGTTACTGAAAAACATGGGGTAGGATAAACATATTCCATCTGAGTCTGAATTTGAGGCTTAATTATAATACTTTGGTTTCTTTCTCTTGCTCTTTTAGCTCTGATTTTTCCTGTTTGATTTGTGTGTACCTAGATACATCCTTAGCTGGGGGTTGGGGCTCTACCCTTAAACATCCATGGTGTAGATCTCAGTCAATCGCAGTTTGGCCACTTGCTTATTAGTGACTCAGAGCTCAGGTAGACTACTTGTGCCTTAGCTGAGGATGGACCCCTACTTGAAGGAAACAGGAAGGGGCCCTGGCAGCTGAAAAATAAAAGAAGGTCTACTACAGTACATCCCTTTATCCACTTGTGTTTACTAGGTCCTTGTTACTGTAATGAAATATCTGAGAATAATTCTCCTGAAAGAGGAAAAGTTTTTCAGGCTCATTTTTTGGGAAGCTCTAGCCTAGGTCCGAATGCCTCTTTTTCCTGAGCCCTCTGGCCAGGTTGGTGGATCCTGGTGAGCCAGGGACTGCTACTGCAATCTGTAGGTTGTAGCCTTAAGTTCTTCCATGGCTGACTCCCAGTGACCTATGGGTCTCTTGTTGCCAAAGGCCTGCGGGTCTCTTATCATGTGACACTCTTAGTGGTCCACAGTGCCTCCTGATGTCTCCACACTGGGGACGAAGCTTTTAACACACAGATCTTTAAGGAATACTCCACTAAACTATAGCACCATCTAATGTGCAGAGAGAACTTTATTCCTGAGTTCCTTTTCCTCAGGTATCACATACAGTTCCAAGTTTGTAGCTTCTGATTAATATCAGGCCCAGCTGGAGCCCCAGCCCATCAGAAAAGAGCTGAACTACATCTAATGCTTCACTGTGTGCAAAATACATTCAGATAATAGAAATAGTGCAGTAAAACTCTCACTGGATGGAAGAAGAGGGAAAAAACACAGGGCCTCCAAATGCCTTCTGTAGGTATCTTCCCGGAGGAAAAGAGCAAGAGCTCAACTCTGGACGAGCTTGTCTGTCAGCGATGCCCTGGTGTTCTCTTCTGGCTGGTTTCTCTCCTTTTCTTGTCCTCATGGTCAAAGCAGATAGACATGTGAGTGTTTCACAAGCCATTCCTGTTGCAATGGGTTAGCAATTTGCAGTACGTCTTAGTGATTACAGTTGTAAGCTCCCTCTTTCCAGTATTCATAGGATGAATACTTGAAAGGTAAGTGGATTTCCAGCCTTTGCACCCACTAGGAAAAAGGGTGGTGATCTCCTCAAAGCAGTCTTCGTATTAGAATGAAGCTCTATGTCTCTCACGACCTGCTAGCCATGGTGAGCTGCCCACCCTGCACCTAATCACCAGCATCTCAGCCTCTTCCTTGGGATGTTTCAAGCGCGGGACAGGTCCGGAGTTAGAAGTGCTCTGCCTCTTGTTGCATGTGTCTGTGCGAGAGCTGGGTGGTGAGGAGTGAGAAGCCTTTTTAGTATTTTCTAAGAGGAGTTCCCTGAAGCTCATGGCACAGCCTCGTAGCTCCAGCAATCAAGAGGGTGAAGAGGAAGGACCGCGTGAGCTCAGGAATTCCATGCCAACCTGAGCAACGTAGTAAGAGTCTGTCACAGAACAAAACACACCACCACCAAGAGGGTCCCTGGGAGAGTGGCTTTCAGCATCTCTAGCGGTTGTTCCTGGGTCTCTGCTTTTTCTCACATAAGCTTTTGTTTGCAGGAGTAAATTTCATTTTTTCAACCTGTCAGTTTCTCAGGGGCCTTGAATGGAAAGTCGCAGGCAGGAAATACATTTCTTATTAAAATCATCCTTACCCACTACCTGCACTCAGTGATCAGGTCATCTGATCTCAGCGCGACCTTGCTCCAAGGCTCCCCGACCTGGGCGTTGCTTCCCTTGCTGACCCTGGGATTCACACCTTCTGTGCTGGCTCCTTTTGTGCCCAGTGGGCTGGGCTGGGCTGTGTCCATCCCCTGAGCTGCAGCACAGCTCCTTTCTTCTGTGACCTCTCATTAGCATCTGCTCAGGTGAGATGGCAGCATGATTTGGAGACCAGAGCTGAAGCCTCAGGTGTTAAGCTTCTTTTTCTTCTTCTTCTTCTTTTTTTTTTTTTTTTTTTGAAGTCACTTTGTTTTTTTTTATTTTTTATTTTTTTATTTTTTTTTCCAAGCTTCCTTAAAGCTTCGAAAGTCACATCCTGGCTCCCAAATGCACACAATTGTGTTTTGTTACTTGAAAATAAAGCAGAAAAGGAGATCTATCAAAATTAGGTTGCAAGGAGCTGGAGAGATACCTCAGCGGTCTAAAGCACCTGCTGAGACAAGCTTAGGCAAGCGCTTAGAGAACACGGTTTGATCCCTGGCACCGCATGCCATGCCAGCCCTGCCTCCAGGGGGCCTGAGCAGGCCACAAACAAACAAACAAACAAGCAAACAAACAAACAACCGAATTCATGAACCTTAGGAGGCTGGGTACTAACTGTGTGTTGTGGAGAGAGTGGGTGCAGAAGTGGCCTCGCCTGTACCTGAAAGCGCAATTCACTTAAAAATCACGTATCCGAAACAAATTCAGCAAAGGAGCAGGGTGAGTTGAGTGTGTCAGCGTAAGGAAGGTGAGCCGTGTGACTAGGAGGCAGCGAGCTTCTCAGGGCACTTGCGTCGTCTGCAAGACACAAAAATATAAAGCTTACTCTTTCTGCATACGGTCCTGAATTCACTGTTAGCCTCACCCGCAGACTACCTGCACCAGATACACCCAGCACCTCATCCTGCTTGTTCAATCCAAGTTCCTCAGTGGGGAGCCTGGGGGAACAATTCTGTCCCCCTAATCTTTGCTCCTCAGATCACGTCTACATGTCCCTTCCTCCTGCACTTGCACTCCTGACCTCTCCATTTTTGACTGGCTCACTGTGGTTGATCAATGATGATTTTCATGCAGCATAGACGTGTGTGAGTTGTAAAAACACCCCAGATCATGACAGAAGCAGCAGAGCTTTGGGAGCCCATTCATCTAACTTTTCTCAGCAGCATTGCAAATGATTGTCTCTATCCCTTAATTCATGATTTCAAAAGGGAATGGAGAATTTATCTTTGTCTTCAAAAGGCATAATTTTTATAAGACAGCATACAGCTGTGATATGAAATTCAAGCAGTATGAAATGCAAATACCTGTATTGATTATGATTCCCCTGTACACAGGTTTCTTCTTTGTGAAGTAACTTTTTTCTATTTTGCAAACAGTGAAGCCAACTTTGCTTTCCTATATAATAATTTACGGAGAGCATGCTATGGTTTGTGTCTAGGTGTGCCCCCAAGTCTTGTGGAGCCGTGGGCTGCACTTCTGGAGTCTGGGATTGACTCATGATCCACTGGGATTATGGGTGTGAGCACCGCCCCCAGTCTGGCGGGAAGCCTGCTTCCAGCGTGAGGGCGGGGCGAGGCTTGCTCCCTGCTGCTCCTCCCCTTTCATTCTTGCCCCTTTTGCTGTCTTCTGTCTCCTTGAACTGCTGCCCCTGGGTCATGTGCCGCCCTGCCTTGGAGCCAGCTGATTATGGACTGAAACCTTCACAAACTGTGAGAAAAATAAGCTTTTCCTTCCTCAATTTAGGATGTCTGCATTTTGTCTCAGCAAGGAGAAGAAGTACTCAAGATAGGGAGTCTTTCTGTGACGTGCTGTTTCATGCACACGTGTGTCTCATCCTTTATAACCACCGCATTGCTTGCTGTCCTGTAAATGTGTTTACACAACTCTCTACAGGAAGATTCAAGAGGCTGAAATCTTTCACTACTACAGAAAATAATGCTCTGCAAAATCTTTGGCATTATGTTTTATGACACATTTACAGGATAAGCTTTTGAAAAGTGGAATTATCAGACTCAAGAATATGTTTATTAACAATTTGTCAGACACTGAATTTGCACTGTAGCTGTGCCAACCTGCCACCTTGCCACCTGGTGTGACACCATGAGGTGTCCCCTCCCTTCTCCCCCCAGTGTGGTAGGAGATCTGCCTTCACCAAATGCACTCGTTGGAAACTTGATCACCTAATCTATATTCATTGGGTTGTAGTTGAAGCTGATCTGTCTTTAGATTTTAAGACAGCCATTTCTCTATCTTTTTTTCTCTCTGAAATCACAGCTCTAACTCTTACCCTTTCTTTCTACTTGTTGAAAAGATTTTTTTCTTGATTTGTAGGGGCAGTGTGCACGCTAAGAAAATTAACATATAAGATCGTTCTAGCATTTTTTTATTGTATTTGTCTTTTTGTTTTTTATTTTTGTGTCATGAAAAAGGGATATTGTGATGAGATCAAACTCAATTTTTAAGAGCAGTTTGTGAGCTTACAAAGGTTTTCCATCATTCTTATAACACCTCTTCTCAATCAAAAATATGTGAGAGGCAGAAGTGTTGGCACATACCTGTAATCGCTGCACTTGTGAAGTTGAGGCAGAATGATTGCCTGCCTGAAATTCAAGGGTAGCCTGTGCTACAAAGTGAGTTCAAAACTAACCTTAACAGTAGAGAAACCCTGTCTACTGTCTCAAGAAGAGCAAAAGGGAAAAAAATAAAAGCATGTTTGACAATGTTTCTTTCATAATTATATTTTAGTTTTCCCTTTTTGCATGTTAGCCCTTCTGAAGCTTGGTTGGTGTGAGGAAGAGTAACCCGATCTCCTTTGCTTTCCCTGGGTGCTACACCTTATTTCGGCATCAATTAATTAGCTGTCTCTATCACTGCCCTTTCCCCACAAGGACTTAGAATGGGACTCACAATCCATACAGATTTCACACCATGCCTGGCTTCTTGCTTGTACTGACTGTCTGTGGTCACTGATATAATTTTTTAAAATTTGTTCTTATATGATTAGTCTACATTGATTGTTCTACTTCAGATTTTTGTGGGTATCAGCGCAAGTTTATTTTTTTCCTGTGTAGACTTTAGAAACAATTTGTAAAGCTACAATACAAAATTCTGGAGTAAAATTATCAGGATAAAATGTAATGCATAAATTTATTAGAGAAGACAGATATGATGAGACATTTTATCCAATTATTGTATGAAGCCAAGAACTAACTTATTTCTTTCTATAACTTGGGTAGTCATATATATCTTATGAGTGTAGATGTTATGGGGATTTTATAAGGCTCCTTTTTGCTTTGCTACTACCTGGGGTTTTCTAAAATGCTTTTTTTTAACCTACTAATAGTTCCAGGTGTTTCCCCAAAGAGTGGCTTTTGTCCCTAGGACGTTACAGACTGCTTATGGCTGGGGCAGCCAGCAACCTGCTGGGTTCTCCCTGTTGTCTCCACCTTCACCTGAGCAGCATTTCTTTCTGTACCTGCTCCACCTTCAGCCCTTCTGCCCTGGGCTTTTGGGACATCGTATCCTCCTGGCTCATACTCTTTCCTTTCAGTTTTTGTCTTTTTTTTAACAATTTGACTCAACAGAGACTTTTGGTCTATGTACTTTGCAGCTATTCTCTCTTTACTGACCTCTTCTAAAGGAAAACTTAATTTTTAACTAACCCAGGAAAATGTAACAATTGTGCATATCAGTAGGGTAATGTGACACTTTGATGTAGGTACACAATGTGTACTATCTGAAATAGTTTAAACATATTAATCTCTTCAAACATCTACCATTTCTTTCTTTCTTTTCTTTCTTTTTTTTTTTTTTTTTTTTTGCGGAACCGGGGATTGAACTCAGACCCTTGAGCTTGCCAGGGAAGCACTTATTCCACTGAGCCATCTCCCCGGCTCCTACCATTTCTTTATAGTGAGAACTTCTACAGCAGGAAATGCTTCCCCCAGCCCCATCTAGTATACTTCAACTTCGTACTTGCCCAGGTAACAGTTCCTGTTTTAGTTCCTGTCATTTGTCTCTTAGAAACGGCTGGTCACTGTGACGTCCGTTGTGTAAGCCCAGCCCCATGTGTCTCTGCACTTCCTGTTGCTTATCCCATATAAGCCCTAGACCACCAGAGATTAGGCCTGCCATTCTGGGAGTGATCCCAATCAGTGTCTGTCAGTGTCAATAAATCTGCCTCCAAATCATGGGGGTCATTTTGATGTTTCTGCTTGCTATTATTTCATTTAAAAATAATTTCTTTTAGCTTTTAGAAACATAGGTAGTACATGATCATCTGTATCTTGTATTGTGCAAAAGCACATCAGAAGCCGTTATTCTTACATGTAACTTAGTACCTAAAACATCCAACACAGTCCTGTGGGGGCACAAACGACCGCGTTATGAAGGCCATGTCATCATTTAGAGTATATCTTCAGGGCTGGTGAGATATCTCAGTGAACTAAGTGCCTGCCTAGGTGAGCACAGGGACTAGGGTTCGATCCCTGGCACCATATGCCATGGCATCCCCCCCTTGGGCACACTGAGCCAGTAACCAAAACCAGGCCTGGTGGTGCATGCCTGAAATCCCAGTGCTGGGGAGGCTGAAAACAGGAGGGTCACTACGAGTCTGATCTGCGTAGTGAGACCCTGTGCCAAATACATAAGAATACATCTTTATGCAAACAAAAATCAAGCAGTGCAGAAAAATATCCAGGAGTCTGGGATCCGCCATGAGACAAGTCGGTGTTCTCTTTGTGTCACCAGTTTTATGACCTACTGGGTGATTGTTTATTTGTTTTTGGCTCTTGCCTGGTTATCAAGCCATGTCCTCGTCCATGTGACTGCTGGCTCAGATGCTTTCTATCAGTTACAAAGCCTGACTTTTCTGGCAGAAAGACTTGAGAACTTTAGCTCAGTAGGCCTTTCCCAATGGCACTTGGATGCAGGATGAAGGAAGGAAGGAAAGAGCTGTCTTAATCTTGGTAACTTTCCAAGCACAAACAGAAGATTAAAGTGGCTCTGTTATGCTTCCTATTTTTTTTTTCAGAGGAAATGTCTTTATTTATAAAATTCTCAAGACTTTCTTTCAAAACCTGATTGTTAGTTGAAAGGTGCCTGTAAGATAAAAAGAATGTAACTGAGAAGTAGAAGGTACGGCCTACCGCTGTATTGTTGGGTTCAGTTCTACAAATACTCAAGACAGTTCCATTCTTCCCTAAGCTGCTTCTGGAAAACATTTGAGCCATATTTACTGCATCAATTTGGGCAGGATCATTGTACATTCTGGTCTTTTTCCACCAAGTTTTTCTTGAAAACTGAAAAATACATTAGATTGATATATAGGTCTATATGGTTTTCTGTGCTTATGTTTTGATATAACACTGACAATGATTCTAAATTTGTGTCAACACTGTCTAAATGCAAGACTAACTGAGCACTGGATTCCTCTTTGTTGACAAATAGCTGTCAAGAATATGTTTTAAGCCAGGCAGATGACTCGGCTGCAGGAGCTCCTACCTAACAAGGGCAAAGCTCTGAGTTTTATCCCTGCCGAGAGAGAGAGAGAGAGAGAGAGAGAGAGAGAGAGAGAGAGAGAGAATGTCTTAAATGCAAAAGTAATGGTGAGCTTGTATGTCCCGCAGAGGAATGGAGGCTGTTTGGCAGTGGAGTGAATTAACAGCTACTGTGTTCACACTGTGATCAGACAGATGACGTTTTTGAGAGATCGGGGCAGAAGTCACTCTAGCCGATACAGATGAGTCTCTAAAATAAGAAGTGTCCACAGATATTAATCACTGAAAAGCACCCCAGTTCTTTCTGGTGAGTTGGCTCCGAAGCTGAGTGGGTAGTTGGTTTGATGGCAGAGAGAGGAGGGAGTCAAGCGCTGCTCCTGGGTCCTTAGCTCAGACGCAACGGTGGGCTGCAAGCGTGCAAGGCAGAGGCCAGGACAGCAAGGCACTCTGGGTGAGGACGCCCTGAGGACGCCTCTGAGCACACCGACCCAGAGGCGCCTCTCAGAACCGGGGCTCCGGTGGCAATGGCAAGCTGCTGGGAGACAGCAAGGTGTGGGTTTGGAAATGAACATGGAGGTCATTAGTGGTCCGGAAAAAATGCAGAGTTTTGTAAAACACAAGGAAGGTGCGTTTCTGTGCTCTTTCCCTTCCCTTTCTCTGGGCTCTGGCTTACATCTTCCTCACAGAACTTCAGTGGCGTTTCCTCATACAGAGACATGGAGAGTTTTAGGATATCACAACTTTTCCAGCGCCCCAGTGCAACGGTCCGGCTCCTTCAGAGCTTCAAATGCATTCACTTTTAGGTCTCCTGTGTTTCTGATTTAGTTGTTAAATTTGAGGAACCAGATTACAGCTTTGCAGGGAGGGTTGAAGGCCATAAACAAAGCCTTCGCTGCGCGGCCAAGGTCAGCGCTGGAAGGGTGGTGTCACTTTTGCACTCTTGCTTTGTTAGGTTGGCAGCTCTATAATTGGGTGGCATTGTGTGTTTTATTTCAAAGAATTACTATGAAATTTAAAGTTTTCCATGATCTTGAATCCACTGCAATAAATACTAACATGGTCCTAAAGAATTAGGACTTCCAGGGCCAGCCAAATAGCTCAGCGGAGTAAAGCGCCTGCAAGCAGGTGCCGGGGCCAGGGATTCGATCCCCAGGCCTGCCGTGCCGGCCCCACCCCCGGGGAATGCTGAGATGGCAATTGAGACTGGGTATGGTGACACACGACTGTAATCCCAGCACGTGGGAGGCTGTAAACAGGAGAATCACTATTAGTCAGAAATTAGAAGAAGAAGGAGAAAGAGAAGAAGAAGAAGAATTTGGACTTGCAATGCATTTTATCCTGAATTCTGAAATGCAAACCAGAGTAGGTTATTTCAGCCGTGAGCAAAACATGTGACATGTTCAAGGACTCTTGCTCCTAAAAGAATGGATGTTCACTGAACACACTTGTGAATATGTATGTAAAACTAATTGAGTTACAAAAGAAAACAGTACATTTGTATTGGATTTTTGTATTACTCTAAGTGTTATAAAATAAGGGAAAATAGTTTGTTTTAGTATCAATGAACACAGAGAGAATACATTATGTTATTTTTTAAGTAAACATGTGCATGTCTCACAAAATTATTTCATATCTAGAGATTCAAATCTGTTTCATTTTTACTGCTCTAATGGGAAAAAATTGTTAGGAAACATCTGGTCTCTCTGAAGAAGCAGAATCCCACAGGAAGACTCAGTCACCGATTTCATAGCTACATCTTTATAAGAAGGGAGGGGGCTGGGGAGAT
>NW_004524677.1:7947261-7952187 GCF_000260255.1 Octodon degus
TAAGCAAAAAAGGGGATACAAATGAAGGAGCATTTTGTATCTGTATATACAAGATAGTTAGGACAGATATACAGCTACTTTCTCTTAATTCAATGAGAAGAAAGATTTGTACTAATAGTGTTTGGACAGGATATCATGTCAGCATCTTATATACTATGAATAACCACTATGAAGACAAAAATATGCAATGTATTAGTTATTGAAACTATCCTACTAATTGGTTTTGAAACTGTCTCATTACTTTGTTTCTCAATACAATTTAAAAAAATAAAATTTTGCATATCAACAGTTGTTATAAAATACCTGTTCCATGTTATGTCTGAGGCATTTGATATTCAGACAGATAGTGAGGTTAAACCCAACTGCATATGTTGTAGGGTAATAATAAGCTTCTCTTCTGGAGGGTTAACAACTTAAGTTTGCAGACCAAAAATTAGAGAAAATATGGGCTGCAAGCATAGGCAATATTTTGGCCTTAGCCCTTCAACGTCAGTGAGGACTCAGGACCTAAGAGAACCTGTACGGTAGCATCCAGTAACTCATGGCATCCCAAATTTTCTGACCAAGAAGATTGTGGGGCTACAGAGAAAAGTGATCAGTGATGTATAATGGGCCTAAGGAGAGTCACCTGGAGAGAAAACATTCTCTCAGACTTTCCCAGAGAACAAATTGGTCAAGCAATGACTGTGACTCATCCACATGGATGACACTGACAGAAGATCTGCAATCTGATATTTAGGGTTTCAGGGTAAATCCAAAGGGATTTGACTGACCTTGTAAATTGCAGAAGTTACGGTTTTAGTTATGTAGGTCTTGCTTTATGTTGGTCTTAACCAACCAATGAAAAGTATAAAAATGAAATAAAAAGGAAAGCCATATTAATATGCTGAGCTGTGAAAGGCTCAAGTCAACAACTTCTGACATTGCCAGTTCTGTGGCTAATCCACTACTATTGTGAACTACTGGACTATATTGGATTATTTTGCTGAATTCTCACACCTACTACACATGAATGGCGATGGAATACCCATCTCTGACAAAACTAAACAAAAAAGGAGTATATAAATGAAGGACCATTTTGTAGTGAAAAAAATATATATATTTGTATATACAAAATAGAATAGAGATACAGCTAGTTTCTCTTAGTCAGTGAAAAGAAAGATTTGTAATAGTAGTGTTTAGACAAGATATCCTGCCTACATTTTGTACTCTGATTAACTTCCATGGGGACAACAATATGCAATGCATTAATTATTGTAACTGTCCTACTAACCTGTTTGAAACTGTCTATTTGCTATTTCTTTCTCAGTAAAATTAATTAATAAATAAATAAAATTAGTCTTCGATTAAATTTAAGGCATTTTTGTGGGATTAGGAGAGGTAATTTGTCAGTGTAGCCCTGCACTTTCTCCTCTTGGTCTCAGTGCTTCCTCTTCATTGACTGTCAGTCTCATCTCTTCTAAGAAGACTTGTTGAATCCTTCCAGGAGAAAAAAATGTGTATGCCAGCTGTGTACACTCTGTTCTTCACTATAGCATTTGTGACACTTCCACTTAGGTTTCCTTCTTTTCTCTATTGTTCTTTGCAGACTTTAAGTGCACTGAAGGCCACCATTTGACCTATTTATCTGTGCAGGTCACTTTTCAGTAAGAACTGCTGACTGACTGGACCCCAAGCTTGCCATTCTCCTGGCTTAGCTCAGAGAGAGGAAAGGAGAGGGAAGGCCAGCTATTTGGCTGGCCCTTGACAGGAAACTTTGGACTCCAGGATATGAATGCTGCCTTCATTTTAGGTAGAGCTCTATGACCCTTAGAGATTCTAAAGTCCATATCTTCTAGCTGTCCATTTATATAGTCAAGGTCTTTCACACACCTAATCACCACTGGCCTACTGCATTTATACTAACAATAAAATGCTTAGATTTTATGTTGTCCAACCTTATATTGAATATTATTCTTAAATGTTGTACTGTTCTATGGATTAAAATATTTTCCCCACTATAAATTGTTGAAGTAATGGGAGAATGATCATTTATCTTTGGTATTCTATCCTGCTTATCATGTTGGAAACACTCAGTTAAGTTTTCTTGGGCAAAATAAGATCTTTAGTTTTCAAATGTACACATTTGTGTGTCAGTGATTCCATCTTTTTGCGTGACTTTGCTTCGTCCCTTAAACTCTTCCACATAGTCTCAGTTTTCTCCTTTCTTAATGCAAAATGGTTATTCCTGCAAATTAGGTGGCTACAGGAATTGATGAACATTATGCGAAAATACCTGCTGGGCACCCGGCCCCTGAGCGGCAGAGCCTACGGCATCGACTAACACGGACAAATGACCCCGCGACCCCGGGCCGGCTCCTGCGTGTTGATTTCCTTCTGCAGCCAAACAGGAGACACTCACACAGCTTATTAATGAGGCTGTCAGCCAAGAAGTGATTAGAGGCAGGTTGAAAGATTATCATGCCTTCCAAATTTTAAATAATCTCTGACAATGTGTGCAAAACACTTTATTTTCCATCTTTTGTAATAAATAGTTGAGTCTTTAGGGAGCACCTGTTACATCTAAAAAAAGCAACACGAGGGAGGTAATTCACTAATTCATGAATTCCATTTACATATTTTAGAGATTACCATATCAGCAGAGAGTGCAACCTTTAGGAGAAATCCTGAGGAAGATGCGAGCACACTACAGACACTCATGGGGGTGAAGAGGCAATTATATTCTGAGCAAGTGTATTGCTCCCATTACGCATTCTCTGCAAAATTCAGATTTAAGGTGCAAGTGGGTATCTTCTGCTCTCTTCACATATTTACTGATCTGACGACTACAGATGTATGCCATCAGCCAGCTCCTTGGAAAACACGCGAAGCAGTTACACTTCCCTATATAGATCTCCGAGGAACATTTACATGGAGGGCGGGTGCACGTCAGTGGTGCTGCGCTTGCCTGGTACACACGAGGTGCTGCCTCTGATCCCCAGCACTGTAAAACCAGTTCCATTTCCACCAGTGACAAGCTGTGTAGTAGAAATTTTGCTGGTCTGTTCTGCAATCCCGAACGATAATGATGAATCCATCTCTAATGAACTAAACAACCCCCCCCCAGATTATTGAAATAAATGAGATTAAGATAAACATGAATACATTTCAAAATTTGTGTGATTTATTATTTATGCTGTGCAATTTATTATGTTTGGGAGATATATGCTTAGGCAATTTAAAGTCCTTATTATTCCTGGGTTCAGAATCATTACCTTCGTGTCAGTACACAGGCACTGATGGAAGTACAGAAGAAAACACAGAGCCTTTAGATGTAACAATTTAAAACACACAAGCCCACTTTTATTGTTATGCATTTTAACCTATAAAACCCTTCTTAAAGAAGCATCTTTTCATGTCACTGTGTGTCTGGGTACAGGAAGAGAATAAGAGAATAAGGCTAGCAAGTGGCTAGAGCTACAGTGAGGACTGAAATTCCAATTCATTTTGACAAGAAAAGCCAGTGGAGAAAATGTTCAGAAGCAAAGCCGAGCAATCCAGAAATGCAAAGGCCCCCATGGCCGTCCACAGGCCAAAGACCTAGGCTTTCATTCTGTACACTAGGCGAAGTTACCAGAGGTTTCAAGCCGAGGAGTGAAGAAATCTGGCTTACTTCTAATGAGAAAAGTGAGATAGCAGCTTGTAGATGTTTTCTCTTGATGGATTCATTAAAATGTTTAAAATAGATGGAGGAAAAAGTACAGAAGTAAGAGGTGATCCTTTATGCTGCTCTTAGTAATTCAGTCATCGTTTGGGGTTGAGTTGGACCCAGAGGACAGAAGGCAGAAGCTATGAGGCTGCTCTTCAATAGGCAAAGGTCAATTTTAGGGGATTTCCTAAAGGACCAGATGATATGGACCTGAGGTGGTGAAAGGGGAAGGAGGGTGAGGGAGGAAAGAACAGGGGGTAATTTTTAGGAACATAAGAGCAGAATGAGGGGCCCTGCAGGCTGGGTGGTAGGATGTGATCAGCCTACTACCCCTCATGTCCGCCTCTCCCATATCTCAATGATCTGGGCAAATAGCAGCTTTGGTTCCCTACACGCTGTACTCTGCATGTCACCTCACGGCACGTGTGGCTGACCGACCCAAAGGCAGGCTCTGTGTGACTTATGAGGTGCCATGTCTCTAGTGGATATTAACTGGGACCAGTTAACCTCATCATCAAAAGTTAAAAGAAGCATCTTCAATCAATAATCAGAATGGAGACAAGAGATGAAAGGGGACAGGAAGAAATACAGAGCAGAAGCCTTAGATGTAAGCCACAAGGAGCCAGCTTTTGGAAACCAAGGAGGGAGTCAAGCAGGAGTTGCACAGATGGCAAAGCTACAGAGGATGCCGGGCAGTTAAATCACCAAGAGCAGGACATGGTGGGCTGGAGAGCCAAGGCCACTGACAGCCCAGAGTTACAGCCACACCGATGCGGCCTTTGCGTGGTCAGAGGTGGTAGGGTTGAGCAGGTCAAAGCTGAGCCTGGGATTTTTTTCTCTCCACCCACGTCGGGTTAGTCTGCCATGCTTCCCATCCCAGGCCAAGGCCGGCAGCATTCCCTGAGTCCTCCACCAGCGTTCCCTTGGGCCGAACCCAGCAACTGAGCTTTGTTCATCCTTCTCCCACAGTGCATCAGAGTCATCGGTGTGAACTTCGCCCAGGCAGGGCACAACACCCTTCTCTCCCTCTCCACAGTGCTCAGTTTGCAGTTGCAGTGGTTTTCCATCCGTAGCATGATCAGAGCACTCGGGGATCCCAGTTTTTGGTAACTTGGGAAATACGTGGGTCATGCTGTTCTGAGAGAAAAGTGGTCTGTGCTGGTGTGTGGCTCTGGATTTGTGAGCATTCTCTATGATAGGTCACATGCAGAAAGTCACATGGCACGAGTCCAGGAGGA
>NW_004524677.1:7952287-7962965 GCF_000260255.1 Octodon degus
AAAAAAAAAAGAAAAGAAAAAAAGAAAAAAGGGAAGTACTATAATCACTGGAAAGTCACACAGCTTTCTTTAAGAAGGACACCTTCCTGCCCTTGGTCCAGCGTCCCCAAAATGGAAATCAGCCTTCCACGTGGCCGCTGGCACAGGACACCTTCCCTTCCGGGGCAATCCAAGAGCTGAGATTGTGGCTTTCACAGGAAGAGTTGAGGAAACCTGGTGGTTAGGCATCTACAGGACGTTCAGTCATTCTCCCTCCGAATTTTGCTTTTTATTAGTGTATATTTGTAGTGTGTAATGCTATATTTGTTTGGGGAACAAGTATATGTGGAGCCTAGCTTGGTAGTTTGTGACCGCCCCCCCCCACCTTGGGTTATGAATCAGCATTTGAATTCATGTCTTTCTCTGACCTTTGCTGCCCTCTAGTGGCAGTTTGCCCCCTTTAAATCTATTTTATAATTAATATAATTGCTGCTCAAATTAAATATTTATTGCAGCCAGTATTTAAAAGTTTTTAATATATATTCAAACCATGAACACTGTCTTAAGATTCATACCACTGGCCCAAAGAATAAACGGTCTGGATTATTGTAACTGGCAAAACAGGTGAAGATGGAAATAGCCTTCCAAATTATCAGAATAATATCAGACAAAGTGCGACTCAATGTGCTCTTTAAAACTGAAAGCAAGACAGTAGTAGCCCGGGAGCCATGTAAATGTTCACCTCTTCAGGCCAGCCAGTGTCATAGAGGATGCAATTAGACTTGAGAAAATAACTAAATTGACTGTAATTATTCTTACACTGTTGCTAATAACTTTGATGTAAAAGAATACCGCAGAATTAGGAATGTATCACCTCTTGTGAAGTGGAGAAAGTCTCATAAAATACGTGTGTGTATAAGGTTGTGTGCTATGAAACTGTCATGAAGCAGAAAATGCACGTGCTACAGCTTACACGGCGCTTCCGGTCATGCTGCATGTACAGTGTTTAAGTACAAAATGAGGTCGATATTATATAAAAATGTAGAAAAGTAAAGTATTCAAAGTGGTTTTACTACTGTTACATAAAAAATGAATTTGTACATTTGTGTTTATTGATTTGCTTTAATATTTGGATGGATAATTTTACATAGAAATAAATGCGAAGAAACGGCTTGCACGTGCATGGGGCCCGGTGAAAGCGGTCCAGCGGCATTTCTCTTCACTTGCTCGATCTCAGCTGGGGCGGCGCTTGGATGAACAGCCACCTGGCTGTCAGGAAAAATTCATGTTGTCAGGCAAGATTTCAGTCACTATCACTTTTCTAAAGATGAAAAATAAAAATCTCACCCTTTATCCCACATGAATACCCTAAATGGGAACATCTATATGATATCTACAATGATTAGTGAAAGGAAGAAGAAAACTTGGATACAAAATCTTGGATTTTTAAATATTTTATTTTACTTTGCTCTGCTATCAAAATGTCCCTAACTGCGTAAGTTCAGAGACCGTTCTTGAATTTGCATCACCAAATTCCTCGTGCTCTTCCAAAGCCCAGGGCAGAGCAGGCGAAACGGTCCTACTCTTCCATGGGTCTTTGAACTTCATGCCTCTCTTACTTTACCCATGGGCTGGTGGCATGACCTTTCCCGAGGGTTTGTCTCCTACTTCCACATCTATCCCTGTGTCTGCACTTTGAAGATTTGTTGTCCCCGGCTTTGAGAAGCTCTCTGTGGTCACTTCTGTAGCTATCTCTCTAACCTGAAGGCTTTTACCTTGCCTTCTACACTTCCAGTGGTCTGTGTGCAATCTTTGACTGGTCTCCTACCCTACCTGTAGTCCCTGAACTCAGGAAGCCTGAGGTTCAAGCCCCACCTGGGAGGCTTAGCCAGACCCTGGCTCCAACTAAGAAATAAACACAATGGTGATCCAGCTCAGCGAGAAGGCCCTGTGTTCAATCTCCAGTAATGAGAAAACAAGCACCACCAACAAAAGAGCTAAAGCTACAGGAGACCTCATCCACGTGAGAGGACGTTCCTCTCAAGCAGACGGAAGTGCAGTGCAGAGCACCGAGCTCTGTACCCCCTCTTTAAAGATAAAGAAGCTAACCCTGCCCTGTGTGGCTAAAATCACGTGACCAAGCTCAGCCATAAATGAGTGACAGAATGAAGATTGGGAATCACGTTTTCTGACTGTTAGCTGGTGCCTTGTTTCTCCCGTGTGACCAAGCCCTTTTTTAACCTGCTTTTTATTTCTCTCCTATGCAGTAGTTTACAAAATTCCCATTAGTGGCCAATGGGACGTCATAGAGAAATTTTCTGATTTCTCTTTTACTTTAAAATGTGGTCCTTTTGTTTTTTTCAATATTTTCTTTCTGTTTCTGAAACATTTAATCAAAGCAATTCACGACATTGGCTTCCAGAGTCAGGGAATTCTACAAGACTTGTAACAAAAAATAATAGATTATTTCTACATTCTTTCCATCCTTGAGATCTGTTGCAAAAGAGGGCATTTTTGCATGTTTTTATCATATTACACTTTCACATCTCAAGTTTATTTTGTGGTTTTCCACTTTTGTACAATAATTTTTTACTTCTTTCCTTCCAAGATAAGGACCAATTACTCTAAAATATTGTCATCTTCTTCATCCTTACCCTACCTTCTTAATGTAATTATTTCAGTTTTTGAGTAGTCAACATTTTCACTATCATAATTGTGTTATTCTCTAAGTCACATAAGTGTGCTATGATTGCATATTAGTGGCTTTATTTTTCTTCATTAAACCTTTGCTTTATCTATCATAAATTGTCTATCATAATTCCCTCTACAAACTTCAAGAGAGCAGGCTGACCCCTTCCGTGACACATGAGGGGTGTCAGGTGACTTCTCAGTCATGTTTTTTCTTAGCTACTTTCTTCTGTGTACCTCCAATGTGGACAGGTCCTTGTCTGGACGCGGCCGGGGTCAGCCCGGGATCTCCATTCATACTCAGAGCAAGTGTCGTATATTTCCCTCTATGCTTGCCGCATAAACTACAAGTTGACTGCTTCTTGTTTATTCTTTCATTTTAGTGGCATTGTCTCACAGTTTCTTGAGAGTTAATTATCGAAGATCATTTCTTCTCTTTGGTTCACCGTCCTCATTTTAGCACTTTCATGTACGGAAAGTGAGAAAGTTTAACTCCACGTTTCCACCTGGTCCTGGCTTTTCTGAGTCTGGAGAGGAAGATCGAACATCACTGCTCTCAGGACATCGGAAGCGCGAGTGCGTTTTCTCTCAGCCTCGGATATTGCTGCTGAGGAATCTGCTGCCATCTCCACTACTTACCGTCTTCTGCAGCTCTCTTCTCTGAAACGTTACGGGGCTGCACTTTGCTGCGGATCTCTTCAGCCACAATAGAAGATTCTAATCTGCTCTTTCCATCTCTGGAAATCCAGACGTTTGGGCCCAGACACCACTCCACTGTTTTTTGTTTTTTTCATTTCTTTGCCCTATATCATTTTCTTTTTTGTCTATTTCTGTGACTGTATTATTTGACTGGCTTCTTTGAATAAAAAGCCTTTGGATTTTTATCTTTTTCTTACTTATTTTCCATTTTTGTCTTTGACTTATTCCTTCTGGAGGAGTCTTATCTTTATACTACACCTTCCTGTTTAATTTTCTTGTGTTACTTGCTTATTCCTTTCTGTTTTTCATGGGAATAGACTTTTCATTCCAACATGACCATCTCAGTATTCAAATTTCATCACTACATGCTTTATCTTCAGTAAGGCCATTGATTAAAGGAGTTGCAAATAATGTTCTATTTATTTTTTTTTCCTGCTTTGCTTCTGTTTTCCTACACTGCTTGTTTGCCTTTCTTGGCTCTATATTCCTAATTCATGGCATGGTTTATCTCACCCATGGCTGCTGGATATTGAAGACTAGGCCTCTAAACATAGATTATGTGACAGCAGAGTTGGACAGCCACTTTGATTGGCATCATGAGATGAATGAACCCTGATTCTTGGTCTGGCTGGGTGCATCACAGAAACTTAAGCATGGGAAGTCAATATGGTACCTAGAACTTCCTCTGGGATGCTGGTGCCGCACTCTGCTTCCTGGCTGTCATAACACTAATACCCTTGCTCTACCAGGTCCTAGTACTATAAGGTTCCTGCCTTGGGGGCAGCTCCCTGAGGTTTTCCTCTGCTAATTTTGCTTTGGGTTTTTGGTACCTGAGAAAACAAGCTAATTAATACATATTAGAAACATGGTGTGAGGTTTCAGGGTTTGTCGACCAATGGGCTTTTGGCTGGTGAAATCAGGTAGGAACTCAGTTGACTTATTGAAGATACTCTCTTCTCTCTTTCTAACTATAAGAGAAGCCTAGATGCCAGTGTTGTGGAAAAATGAAGAGATCATTCTGTGGATTTCAGTGGTAATTGTGGAGATCTTCAGGGCATTCTTCTAATTTCAGTTTGGCATTTGGTGTGGGGTTCCACACATGAGAATAAACCTCTTTCTTCTGTTGAGCAGAGACAGCATAAGACCTGACATGGTCTCAGACAGAATTGGAGGGAACATAGAGCTTCATAGGAAAAGTTTTAGGTATCTACCTTCCACCTGAGCTTCAGAGGAAGTCAAGACGGCTCATTTCCAGGTCTTGGAACTCAGGGCAGGTCACAACTATCCTCTCCACCCTTGTACCTTGCAGATATATTTTGCTTCTTCCTCTATTTTCTGCTCTACCGTTTCTGTCTTTTCCTTTGCATCTCAGTTCTTTTTGTTACTCCTACTTAATAATTTTTTCTTTATGATCTTGTGCATTTAAAAATCTCTTTGTGGAAAGTTTAAAACTTGATAGTGTCTATCATTTCTATAAAATATTGGCTCTCTGTATGGTCTTTGATACATTTTTATGACATTTAGACACTATCTTCCTCCTATGATCCTCCATTACACCCATCTCCTCCAGCCTAATGGTCTAATAATAAAGTTCTTGGGCCAAGGAGATAGCTCAGCAGCATAAATGCCTGTCTGGCAAGGGCAAGGTCCTGAGTTTGATCCCTGATAGCACAAAAAATTCTTCTCTTTATCTAAGTTAGTCTTGAGGACCTTTCCATACACAGCCCAGGCCCAGCATATGAGTGAGAGAACTTCCACTCCACTGCACCTGCTGGAAGCCTGCAGACACAGCCCAGACCCAGCGTACAGACCTGCTGTGAAGCTCTCCAACTCAAGTCCCTGCAGAGAGGCGAGGGGCCAGAGCCACCCAGCTAATACGGGAGCAGAACATCTTTTTTTTTTTTTTTCAGAACTGGTGATTGAACTCAAGCCCTTGTGCTTAACAAGGAAGCACTTATTCCACTGAGCCATCTCCCCAGCCCCAAGAACATCTTGCCATAAGGGCACAGTGGGTTCACTTCCATGGGCTGCAGAAAGAAGAAGCTGAGCAGCCAGACCCAAGCCAGGGGCATCAGGATGAATTTGAACTTCACAGATCTGTTCCTGGTAAGCTGAGACACTTTGCCAGACCCAGATCTATGACAGCATCCTCCCTCTTTCTCTCTTGATGGAGAGAGGGGGCAAAAGGTAACTGGGGTGAACTAGTCTGCCTGGAAGACCCCAGATACCTCAAGGAGAAGTGATCAGACAGAACTTAGGGGAACCAACTTAAATACAAATTGCCAATTTAATATCTGCTTAGCTACACAGACATAATGCTTGCTCTTACTAAAATACAAACCCATTAGTTACAAAAGTTTATAAACTGATAAATATCACTACCCATTATTAGTGTTCATAATTGTAGCTCTGTAAATATAAAACTATAAGTATCTTAACCATATAATCTCTATTGGGTAAGAATTTTGGTAGGTGCTAAGGTCATAACTGCACCAATCTCTACAGCAAATGGCAGACATCAGTGCTATGCAAAATGGCAAAGAAAAGGAGCAAAATGCAATCTCAGGCCCTGAGCCCACACAGAACAAATACAGGAGACACTAACATAGAACAAATTTGGAATCACACAGCTGAAATCTCTGAATTAATAGCATCTGAAGTAAAGAAACAAATCAGAAAGGTATAGAGGAAATGAAATCAGAAATAACCTCTGAAATAAAAAAAAAACAGAAATCTCTCAATTAATAGCATCTGAAGTAAAGAAGAACTGCAGAAAGGTATAGAGGAAATCAAATCAGAAATAATCTCTGAAGTAAAAAAGGGAAAGAATAACTAAATGAAAGAATTGATAACTGCTTCTACAGAATACACACAAAAAATAGAGGAGAATAGAAAAACAATGAAATCCTCGAACGAGCAATACAGGAAACAGATGGATCACATGAAGAAGAGTCAAAAAGATACAGAAGAACTTAAGATCTCAATCACAAACTTGCAAAACAATTTCAATGAAAGTGAAGATAGAGTTTCAAATCTTAACACCACTATCACAGCTAGTGAAAAGGTAAGAAAAGATCTCTTAAAAACAACTAGGATGCAGGAAAAAATAATTCGTCACCTGCAAGACAATGCAAAGATGAAAAATGTGAGACTAACAGGCATCAGTGAGAAAGGAGTCAATACAAATGATATAAAAAGAATAGGGGCAGAAGTAATAGCAGAAAACTTACCAAATGTGGGGAAACAATCTGACATTCTGGTAATGGAAGCATATAGAGCTCTAAATAACATCAACCCAATTAAAAACACACCCAGACATATAACAGTGAAGATCTCAGAAATCCAGCACAAGAACAATATACTAAAAGCCGCGAAAGAAAAGAAACAGATCACATTGAAAGAAAAACCCATCAGAATAATGTCAGACTTCTCTTCACAAACCATGAAGTCAAGAAGAGACTAGAGCAGAGAACTTTACGTCCTCTATGAAAACATGTTCCAGCCTAGACTACTATACCTTGCAAAAATCTCTTTTAAGTTTGATAGAGAAACGAAATACTTCCATGACAAACAACAACTAAGAATTTCAAAATGACAAATACAACCCTACACAGACCACTAAAAGATATTCTAGAGGGGAACCAAAATGGTCAGAACGCTACAAGTGACAGTGGAAAGAACCCACCAAATAGGACAAAAAATTAAACACAGGAGATAAAGGGGGTAAACAACAGCAGGTAAGTAACATGTCAATCATAAGTTAATACATCTTAGTTATAACTATCAATGTAAATGGACTCAATTCACCAATTAATAGAAACAGGCTGACACAGTGGATTAAGAAAGAAAATCCAACAACATATTGTATACAAAAAACATACTTAACCCATAAAAAAATTCATAGGCTGAAAGTCAAAGGATGGAAAACAATACTACATATCCCAGCATCTCAGAAAAAAGCAGAGGTAGCAATCCTGTTTGTAGACAGTCTGAACTTCAAACCAAGAATGATCAAATAAAATAAAGAAGACCACTACATACTGGTTAGGAGAAAAATTCAAGAGGAAGAGGTAATACTCATAAATATGCACCAAACACAGAAAGCACCCAACTACATAACAAAAACTCTAATGGACATGAATAGTCTATTATCCAATCTAACAGTCTTAACAGGAGACATTAATACCCCCTAATCCCAAAAAGATAGGTGAAGAAAACAAAAAATTAATGAAGAAGTAGCAGAACTGAATCAGAACTTGGAACAAATGGACTTAGTAGACATATACAGAGTGTTCCACCCAACCACAGCTGTATACACATGTTTTTCAGCTGCACCTGTGACATTTTCTAAAATAGACCATATACTGACCCATAGGTCATGCTTAAGTATATGAAAGAAAACAGAAATTATCCCAAGCATATTGTCTGACCACAGTGCAATGAAAGTGGAAATAAATGACAAAAGAAAGAACAAAAACCCATAAATACGTGGAAATTAAACAACATCCTCCTCAACAACCAATGAGTTAGAGATAAAATTAAACAAGGAATTAAACAATATCTACAATTCCATGAAAATTCAAGCACAACTTATCAGAATTCATGGAATGCAATGAAAGCAGTTCTTAGAGGAAAATTTATAGCTGTGAACTCACACATTAGGAAATGAGAAAGAGAACAAATAAAAACCCTAATGCTGCTCCTCAAACATCCATAAATGGAAGAGTAAACCAAATCCAAAACCTAAAGACAGGAGGAAATTATAAAGATTAGAACAGAAATTAATTCAATTGAGATGAAGAAAACAATACAAAGAATTAATGAATCAAAAAGCTGGTTGTTTGAAAGATTAAATAAAATTGATAAGCCTCTAGCTAAACTCATTAAAATAGGAAAGAAAAAACTCAAACACAAGCGATAAGGAATGAAAAGGGTGAAATGAGCACAGATACAGTGGAAATACAGCAGATTACCAACAGCTATTTTGAGAATAGCTCTTACAGAATTGAAGACACAGAAAAAATGGACAGATTTCTAGAAAGGTATAAATTACTAGATCTGAATCAATAAGATATAAGAACTCTCAAAAATCAAATAACAGACAATGAAATTCAAAGTGTAATAAAAAACCTAAAGAAAAGTCCAGGTCCTGATGGATTCATAGCTCAATCCTACAAGAAATTTACAGAAGATATAATCCCAATACTTCTCAAATTCTTTATTTTTTTATTTTTTTTTCAAAGTTTTATTGATAAACAGATAGCAACGAGACAGTTTCAAATCAAATCGGAAGTACAGTTTCAACAAATAATACACTGCATATATTCTTCTTAATGGCTTATTGCTGTACAAGAAGTGGACTTGTGATCATATTTACAAACACCATTAGAACAAATCATTCTATTCATTAAGAGAATGCAACTATATATCTATCCTAACCACTTTGAATACACAGATACAAAATGGACATTCATCGGTATACCCCATTTTTTCTAAGTTCCGTTATTGAATATTATAGGTGTCAAATTCTTTAATGAAATTTAAAAGGAAACAACCCTCCCAATATCATTCCTGGAGGCTAGTATTATACTGATACCAAACCAGGGAAATACGTAACTAAAAAAGAGTACTACAAGTCAATCACCCTTATGAAAATAAATGCAAAAATCCTCAATAAAATCCTATCAAGGGCCAGCCAAATACCATAGTAGATTAAAGTGCCTGCCAAGATGTGCATGGGCTGGTGCTTCCATCCCTGGGCCTGCCATGCCAGCCCTGCCCTCAGGGTGTGCTGAGATGAAAATTATGGCTGAGCATGATGGCACACGCCTGTAATCCCAGCTCTTAGGAGGCTGTAAACAAGTGGATCACTGTGAGTCTGAACTAGTAGTGAGACCCTGAACAGCCCATAGACCCTTTTCTAAAATACAAAATAAAATAAAATAAATAACATGAAATAAAATCAAATCCTAGCAAATAGAATACAGAAAATCATCAAAAAGATTATACACCATGACCAGATAGGATTCATCTCAGGGAAGCAAAAATGGTTCAATATACACAAATCTATAAGTGTAATACATTATATCAAATCCAAAGCCACATGATTATCTCAACTGATGCAGAAAAGGCTTTTGATGAAATCCAACACTGATTAATGTTCAAAGTCTGATAGGAAATTTGAATAGGTATCTTCTACCTCTATCTGATAAAAGCCATCTATGACAACCCAATGACTAACATAATTGTAAATGGGGAAAAACTGAAATCTTTTACTTTCAGATTTGGTATAAGACAAAGATGTCTGCTATCACCCCTCCTATTCAATATAGTTCTGGAATCATGAGCTAGAGCCATTAGACAAGAGAGATATAAAAGGAATAAGAACTGGTAAAGAATAAGTTTAATTATCATTATTTGCAGATGATATGATACTCTACTTGGAAGACCAAAAAACTTCACCAAGTGCTATTAGAATAATACACAAATTCAATAGCATAACAGGATACAAATCAATATGCAAAAGTCAATAGCATTCCTCTACACAGATAAGTAACACACTGAGAGGGAAATTAGAGAAACAATACATTTTACATTAGCACTGTGGAAAATGAAATACTTAGGAATGAATCTAGCTAAAGAAGTAAAAAAATCTAGTCAATGAAAATTACAGTACTCTGAAAAAAAGAGATCATAGAGGACTTAAGAAAATGGAAAGATATTCCTAACTCCTGGATAGGAAGAAACAACATTGTAAAGATGGCCACAGTCCAAAAATTGCTGTACACATGTAATACAATCCCTATCAAACTACCACCAACATACTTCACAGACAGAGAAATAATTCTTAAAATTTATTTGGAATCAGAGAAGACCTACAATGACAAAGCAATCTTGGGCTACAAAGAAAAGGCAGGAGGCATTACAATTTCTGATTTGAATTTATACTACAAGACTACTGTGATAAAATCAGCATGGTATTGGTAACAAAATACACCTGAGTCTCAATGGAATAGATTAGAAGATACAGAAGCAACAACAAACACACTCAGCCACCTTGTGTTTGACAAAGGGGTTAAACATGTTTACTGGAAGAAAGACAGCCTCTTTAACAAATGAATCTGGGAAAACTGGCTCTCTACATGCTGAAAACTAAAACTGGACCCAGGTCTATCACCATACACTAAACTAAAATCAATATGGATTAAAGATCTAAACATTAAAACAGAAACACTAAATCTCCTAGAAGAGAAAGTAGGAGGAAATCTTGAAGACATCAGGGTAGGCAAAGATTTCATGATCAAAAATAAAA
>NW_004524677.1:7963065-7970576 GCF_000260255.1 Octodon degus
TATAGTCTATTAGTGTAGTAGGTAATCTGCATGACTGGCAATTTCAGAAGTTGTTCACTCGAGCATTTTACAGCATATTAATATGGTTTTACTTTTTATACTTCGTTTTTATACCTTTCTGCTGGATGGTTAGGATCAAGATAAAGCAAGACCTATACAACAAGAAATATAATTTTTGTATCTACCAAAGTTAGTCAAATCCCTTCAGGATTTACCCTGAAATCCCGTACATCAGTTTGTAGATCTTTTGTCAGTGTCAGCCATGTGGATGGGTCACGGGCATTGCTTGACAAATTTGCTCTCTGTAAAAGCCTGAGAGAATGTTTTCTTTCCATGTGACTCCCTTAAGCACACTCTACATCATCAATCATTTTCCTCTTTGGCCCCATAATCTCCTTGATCAGAAAACTTTGGGACATCACTGAGTTATAGGATGTTACAGTACAGGTTCCCTTATGTTCTGAGTTCTCACTGACCTTGAAGGGCTAGGGCCAAAATGTTGGCTATCCTTGCAGCCCTTCTTTTTCTCTAATTTTTGATCTATAAACTTAAGTTGTTAACCCTGTAGAAGAGAAGCTTAATGATATTATTACCCTAAAACATAGGCTGTTGAGTTTTCCATCAGTATATGTCCAAATATCAAGTGCTGTAGACATAACACAGAACAGGAATTTTCCATCAATCATTGATATGCTAAATTTAAATCTGTACACAATGTGAAAAAAATGAAAAAATAGTAAAGAAAATGGAAATAAACAATTACAATTTTTTACAAAGAAATTTAGAAATCTATCTGTATGCAACATTGTAGCAGGGTGGTCCTATGACATTGTTTCTTCTCTCTTGTTTTCATTTATTACCTTTTTGTAAACAAAAATTTACTTGAGAGAGAGAGCATAGCATTTGTATACTTGAGAGAGATATGGCATTAGAAACAGTTCGCTTTTAGAATACCAGTATGACAGGGATTCCTAGCACGGCCCTAGTTAGCACTACACATTGCTGTCTTCAGTGCCCTTGCTTAGTTCACAGGTATCAGCATAGATAGTGAGTCAGGGTGAGAATCCTACCAATTACCTGCTAATTTCAAAAACCTGCTGAAGATTCTCAGGATCATTGCCTTACCCATCTTGTGCATATAAATGTATGGCTTTGCCCCTCATCATGGGACTGCACCCTAAAGTCCTTACTAACCTTAATCACTCCAAAGCCCCCCTTTAAACAGCACAGTTGGATTGTACTTTAATTCCTCACATGGGGGACCAAGGCTCAGCACAAGGAGCTTTGGGCACTGATTGCTGCCTTATGGTGGCACGTGCCTCTGGGGTGTCTCTAGCTGTTGTTGTCGCCCCTATTGTGCCAGGCCAGGTAGACCAGAAGGTGTGCTACTTTATACGACTTGGTGGTGCAACACATCCCTGAATAAAACACACACACACACACACACACACACACACACACACACTCATGACCTCTGTTATTTTTCTTTTGGCTAATCTGCTAGTGATGATAAAATGAAAGACTTGTTTCCAAAGGCTTGCAGTTGGATTTCCTCATGGTTGGACAGCAGTGCTGTAGGAAAAGCTGCGGACATGTGAAGCTGCTCAAAGACCTTTCTGGTGCTGTGCATCAGTTCCAAGCCTTTCAGCCCCCTCCGCAGGCAAAACAGACAGCACGACATAATTTCAGAGAATAACTCTTATGTAATGCACAAGAGAGGATTTTGTTTCCCAGTAAATCTAACAGACAAGATGACTTTCAATGTTCTACAAAACAAAGAGCTAGCTGAGTGTGTTGGTATATACTTCTAATCCCAGTGCTCAGAGAGCTGAGGCAGGAAGACAGCAAGGCTGTGGCTAGCCTGGGCTAAGTAGAGTGCTTAAGGCCAGCCTGGACTATAAACTGAGAATCTGTCTCAAAACCAAATGAAAACAAGGAGAAACAAAACTGCTCCCTAATCTAAGCCAGGTTTTGCCAATGCTTCCATTTCCGGTTGTTTGTCCCCCTGGTAAGTAGGTGCTGCATTGCCCAGAAATAACCAAATGATTGGTTATTTCTACAGTGTACACAGTGGTGCAGGGTGTCTAGCGCCCATGCTTTCTCCTTCTTCTCTCACTTCCTCAGCTCACGATGCACAATGCTAGGCTGTGCCTCTATAGGAAGCCCTCGTCCTTGTTAGCAGACACTGACATCTGGCTCAGAGCTGATGGCTGAGTCAGTTCTGCACTTCCTCGTCAGTGGCAGAGTGATTTCTGCCACTGATTGCTGCTGTTCTGGCTTCCCCTCGCAGTGAACGCTGCTGGGACAAACCCAAGGCCCAGGTCTGCATGAGAGGCTGCTCTGGTTCATCCTCTTGACTGCACCTCTGACCCCTGCTCACTTCAGGGCTCCCGCGCTTGCACACTTCCCCACTACCTGGGACATCCTGGGTCACCTTGTCAACGCACCTGAAGGTGGTGGTTGTTAGTACTGCATCTGGCTGTACACCCCTCACAGTCTACAAATGGCGGGCAAAATGAGGAGTGTTTTTATTTTTTTCCCTTATAAATAACAGCAGCCTGGCAACAAACGCTGTTGACGAGCTCCAGGATCCTTCCCAGCACCTTTCTGACTGTGCACTGGACAACCTGGTAGAAAAACTAAGATGGTTAGTGCCTTCCAGGTTGGGGCTGGCATTTGCATTGTGCCTTTACAGTTTGAAAAGGGAATCTGTGCAAAATATTTAAGGAAAAGTATTTGTGAACTTAATAAATGCTTTATTAGGTAGTCACTTCTATATAAATGTGTCGTATCTTTAATATAATGCTCTAAACTATCCTCATTTATTGTTTAGTTAGCCAGTTTCATTTAGTATTGAAATCTTGTTCTTTCAACCCAGCAGGAAAATTATCTTCAAAAATCTGTCCTAGCACTAAGAGTATAATTAGTTTAAAACAATATGCTCTAATGACCAACTGACACTGGTTCAGATAAAAGCCTTGTCAGACATCTTCGATAAATTTGTATCTTTTTTTGTTGAGAGAAAGCAGCCACCCTGACACATACTCACTGTTAGCCCCTCACCATTCCTTCCACTCATTTAGGTACTGGATTTATGAAGAGCTCTCTCTTTCACTAACTTGGTTTAGTTTCAGTCAGGTGTTTGCCTGTCATAATTCACATTTGTTTGTCTGAAGGTATCAACCCTGTCACGTTTGATTTGGTAAGAATGTAATTCCATTTTTCTCACTCGAACCTACAGGACAACCTAGAGGCCAGCGAAGAGTTAACGGACTGCGAAACAAATCTCAGCTCATGATCTAAGACCTTCATATTTAATTAATCCAAATAACGAGGTTGCAAAGTGAGTTTGGATTGTAAAGTTGCAGCGTTTGGGACTCTTGCTTGTTTTTGTCTTTTTCTTTTCTGCTTATGCAGCAAAGTCCTTCCTCCACCTATATCATAACAGAAATCTACGAGGCAGAGCACAGGATGTGCTAATTGGTGATTGGCTTTTGCTCTGTAAGTGGAAAACTTACGCTTTATATTCTTGGAATGGAAACAATGGTAGCTGAGCAGGTAGGTGAAGCCCATTTCCTGCTCTCGGGCTCTAGAGAGCGGTGCTAGCCTAGGAGCTTCCAGGCGCCAGAGGAGGATGAGGAGCACAGAGCGAGCCAACAAGAAGGAAGCGGCTGGGGCTCCCCTGGGGTGTGGGAGCCTGCAGGCCAGTGCCCGGGCCAGAGGCTGCCAGAGCCCCTCAGAGGCACGGGCCAGTGCTGTGTGCAGGGAAACTGAGGAACCTGATGATCCTGAAGGTTGCTGGGCTGCAGTGAAGAAGTCTTCTAGCAAATGGTCACAGAGGTATATGGAGTGGTGGCCGTGTCATCAACGGAGAGGTGACAGGGACACCTCAATCAATACGGGTCTCTAAGAGGCAAGAGCTCGCACATCGCTTTGAACTCTTCAGTATTCGGTAGCCCTCAGGTTTTGGAGCAGGAGCCATGGTTCAGAATGAAAAACGGATCCTGCTCCTGTGTAAAATCTCGGGTCAACCCAACCTAGGGAGGGCAGGGAAGTTCCCGAAGTGCGAACAAAACCCTGTAAACCGTAACACGCCTAGCTATAGCCCATCGACTCCTCTTATCTCAGTCTTTTCAAGCATAACTCCTGCAAATACGGATATGAGGAAGCAAATTCATGGGGCTCATAATAGAATAATGATGTACGTAGATGGAAATTACATCGCTTATGAAGGGACAATGACCTTTTTTTAATATTGTGTATTGTTAAATACCAATTTTAGGGTCCTTCATCCTGCAGCAACAGAATGTTTTGATGAAGAACATTGAAATATGAAAAAAATAAAATGAAAACACAGCTGTTGATAGTGTTAATCTGCTTTTCTTAAGATCTTGCTTCTCATTAATAATCACAGAGCACATGGAGGGAAGCGCTGCGCCAGCCGTGGAGGACTCGGGCGGTGAGAGTTCTTCACTAAGCAACGGGAAGCTCACACCCTTCCTAACACAGTCAACTCTCTGAGAACAAAAGAGGGGCACCACTAGAAACTGCATCACAACCGGTGTTAAAGCGGGCCTTTCCTTGGTAAAAATGGAGTCTATTCTTCCTTCTTGGTGTTCTGTTCAGAAAAAACAAAAAAGATCAGCGTACAAATCCGAGTTTCTCATACAGGCGTGATCCGCGGTCTGCACAGCTTTGTCTAGGGCGCTGCACTCAGGCGGGCTCTGCCCAATCCCACCAATAGAGCTGTTGCATCATTCGGAATTTGGGGGGTGGGATTTACAAGGATTATAAACACTGCGACGTTACACTAGTTATGAGTTTTAACTATCCGCCCAAGGAGGGCCATGGAGGACAGCACTGTGTCTGCCATAAGTCCTTCTATTTTGCAAGCCAACTGTACTGGCAGTTCCAGGAAGGAAGGGACAAAGAAGGCGGGGAGGCAAGCAGGAAGGCCGCAGCGCGGAGCAGGGTGGAGCGGCGCGCAAGGAGCAGGGTCCGCGCTCGGGCCGGGCAGAAGCTCGTGCGCTGAGACACCTGCTCAGGCCGAGACGCGCGTCGCAGCCCGCGGGGCGCAACCCGCCCTAGCGCGCCGAACCCCAAAATGGTGCCTCTCGGTCCAGGCGCGGGAGCCTCGAGGTTCCGTTGCGAGCACTAGAGGGCAGTGGAGGACCGGGGAGGCGACGCGCCCGGCGAGGGGCGCTGCTCCCGGCCGCCTCCTCCCGGGCCACTCGCGGCGAGAAGGGACCGAAGGCGGCGAGAAGCCGAGACGGCAGCCAGCCGGCCCCCCGCGGCGCAAGGACGCGTCTCGGGTCAGCGCGGGGCGAGGGACCACAGGCCTGCGTCAGCCTGCCTGGAATGATCGCAGCTTATTATAGAATGAATGATAGGGGCTCAAACGTCTTGTTGAGAACTGTAAGGACCCTCCCCGCGGCCCTGCTCCCTCCCCGCACCAGATGCCCAGCTCTGCAGAGCCGGGCTGGGAAGCCTAGCACAAAGCCTCCAGACTGCGGCTGGCTGCCTGCGGGTCCCACCTCGGGGTCTGTTTCCTCCATTCTGAAGTCAGAGCGCAGGCACCTGGAGCTGTTTACTTCTTTCTTCCTTTTCCCATGATGAATTGTTTAAAAACTTGATTATTCTCCTCTAGATTGAGCACAAGGATAGAAGCAATCTTTCTGCTATTTTATGTGACTTCATTTTAATTCAGCACATAAAACAAGAGGGGGTTGTGTATCATGCTAAAATATTTCATTCCTTTTATTTTCAAGGTATGACTCACCTTTTGAATTTAAGGATACGTTCTAGCATCCTTAAATTCTCAAAATTTTTGTTTCTAAATGTAGTTTTGGAATCATGGCATCTTCTTTTTTTTAGTACAACATATGGTTGAGAAAATTATAAAGATGACATTTTGTTAGGATTTAGAAAAGAATCTGACAGTGAGACTAGTACTGCTCGGGAGAAATGCCAGCTCATATCTTTAATATTTAAACTGTTTATATTTTTGTGCCTTTCATCCAGCCATTTCTTAAAAATTAAAACACTACTGGGTACCATTGAAAAGATGGGATAGGAAATTTGTTGCCAGTGTTTCAAATTTAAGAAAAGACTAGAAAGAACTTTGACTATATGTGTTTCCTGCTTTAAGCAATGGCTGATTTCTCCAAAAGAAAGCTGCCAATTGATTTTTTCTAAAGGGAACCATAATTTTTATTGACTCATATGAAAATTTCAAAGATGTTTTATTTTTATTATTTGCCAATGATTTTTAACATTTAGCTTTGAGGTTTTTCTGCCCAGCCAGTAAACAATCTACAAACATTCCCATATGCCAGCTACATTTTAATAAAAAGAACTCTTAAGAGAGCTGCTGAACAATTAAGGATCATTTAGCAACATGTAAAAAAATATAAAGCCCTTTTTCCCTCTGTAACCTGCAGGCTTCCATTTTGAGTTTTATGGAAAGAGACTCTGCTTCTTCCTTATACCTTTTGGCCAAGCACCCTACTGAACAGATCTTAAGCAGTCTTATATAAACAGGAGTCCCAGGTACAGCAAGACATATACCACTCTCAGTCTTCTTCTAAGGCGTGTTGAAGAGCTTTTTCTCCAGGAGTTCATTTCTAATTTTCTGAACCATTGTAAGGATCTCTTATAGCTTGTGGAGAAAATTACTTCTGGGCTGGCCATTCAATAATTCTTAGCTTGATTCTGTTATTTTTCTTTAGTTAGGAGGAACTACTAGTGAAGTGATTTTTCCAGGGGAGCAAAACTGTTTTCGTCCTACCTGCCTTGGCTGGGCCCAGCGCCTTCGGGGCTTGGGAGAAGTCAGCACGCTTGTTCTAAATTGCTAAAAGAGTAATGCATTTCCTGAAAGAGGAGAGGCTGAATCTCAAAGCTGCTGGAAATAATGCGAGTGCCGAGGACCAGCTGCTCCAGATCACTTCTCTCCCCAGGGAGGGGGAGCACGTGCAGCCTTGCTGTAGTCTGAGAACTGAAATGCATCAGGGAGCTAAGCGCCCGTCATGTTTAAGCTGAGGTAAAGTTGTCTTTCATTTGCTGCAGTTGAGCAGCTTTCAAATGTCAGCCTGATATTTTTTGCAACATAAAATTACATTTTTATGAACTTAAGATTCCAGCATGTAGCTTCTGTATATGACACTTAGGTTAAAAGGCTCATGTTTTGCAAAATATTACTCTACTATTAAAACTAACCCAATTAAATCTGTAAGTTTTCTTGCCCCATTCACTCAGCCTGTCTCAATGATGGTGTGCTTGTGTGTGTGCTTGCATGTGAGTGCATGCGTGTGTGAGTGTGTGCGCACATGTGTGCTGTGTGTCTGTGTACGCATGCACACTGGAGTTGGAGCCTGAATTCATTACAAAGCTGCTCATAGAAAGGTAAAGAATGGTGCATCTATTTAGGCAGCAGGCCATTAATCAGACGGCATTTCCACTGCTGTTTTTATTTCTATGAGAAAAAGAAACTGACACAATATTCAATATAGCAT
>NW_004524677.1:7975583-7976744 GCF_000260255.1 Octodon degus
ATATATAGGGACATATGTGTTCCTATGTTTATAGCAGCACAATTTGTGATAACCAAATCTTGGAAACAACCAAGAAGCCCATCACCTGAGGAATGGTTGAAAAAGATGTGATATTTTACACAGTGGAGTATTACTCAGCTATAAAGAATGATAAACTGCAAGCCTTTATATTGAAGTGGATGCCACTTGAAGATATCTCATAAGTGAAATAAACCAGACACACATGTGTAAATATCATATAGTTTCTCTAGTAAAAAACTCAAAAGAGGAAATACAAATAGAAAGGTAGAATACAAGTAAAAGGAAAGCAGGAACTCGAGGACTAAGTAATTAAGAGGGAAAGGAGAAGAACTAGGAAACATGACAGAGACAAGTCATGCAGTTATATGTAGAAGATGGGCAAGGCAATGTTCCTGAGACTCTCCAGAAGATTTTTTGAATCTAGCAGTTAATTGTAAAAATTCTCACCCTGGCTAACTACATATACTGATCCCTGTGAAGTAAGCAACTGCACTAAAGATGGAAATTTGTAATAGTATGTTCATGCTTGGAGTACCTGTCATTCTGGTCTTCTGAATACGGGCTGCTTGTTATGACATGCCAGTTGTTGCTGTGATGTCTCTCGGTTAGATGATTATTCAGAAAGAAGCGGGTGGTGAATGAAGGCATGAGACAGGAAAAGGAATGTTGTGGTACTGTCCTGCTTTAAGGTTGTATATGGTTAGATTTCTGGACTTATGTTTAAACATAAGAAGTATATAATTCTTTATGCTTATTTTTAAAAACATATTCAATTTTTAAATGTTTTTCATCATATTCTATAGGGACTTAAATTTCAACATATCAATACTTGATGAAAAATACCTGTTCCATGTTGTGCCTAAGATATTTGATATTCAGACAGGTAGTGAGGTTAAGCTTAACAGCCTAGGTTGTATGGTAATAACAATAAGCTTCTCTCTTGGAGGGTTAACAACCTAAGTTTGCAGATCAAAATTAGAGAAAAAGGAGGGCCGCAAGGAAAGACAACATTCTAGCCCTAGCCTTCCAAGGTCAATTAAGACTCAGGACATATGAGATCTTGTACTGTAACGTCATGTAACTCAGTAGTGTCCCAAATTTTCTGAGCAAAGAGATTATGGAGCCAAAGAGGAAAGCGAT
>NW_004524677.1:7976844-7988720 GCF_000260255.1 Octodon degus
TATTCCTATTTCTTTCCATTTTTATTTAATTTTTTTTTCTTCATATTCTGTAGGGACTTGTAGTTTAACATATCAATACTTGATGGAAAATACCTGTCCCATGTCATGCTTAAGATGTTTGAGATTCAGGCAGATAGTGAGGTTAAGCTCAATTGCCTGTGTTGTAGGACAATAATAATAACCTTCTCCTCTGGAAGGTTAACAGCCTAAGTTTGCAGAACAAAAATCAGAGGGAAAAAAAGGGCTGTAAGGACAGACAACATTTTGGCCTGAGCCTTTCAAGGTCCGTGAAGACTCAGTACATAGGAGATCCTGCAGTGTAACATCATGTAACTCAGTTGTATCCCAAATTTTCTGATCAAGAAGATTATGGGGACACAGAGGAAAGTGATCGATGATGTAGAGTGTGCCTAAGGAGAGTCACATGGAGAGAAAACATTGTCTCAGGCTTTCACAGAGAGCACATTGGTCAAGCAATGGCCATGACTCATCCACATGGCTGACACTGACAAAGGATCTACAAACTGTGGTACAGAGTTCCAGGATAAATCCTAAGAGGATTTGACTGACCTTATCAGACATAAAAGTTGCATTTCTTGTTATATAGGTCTTGCTTTATCTTGGTCTTAACCATCCAGCACAAAAGTATAAAAACGAGGTATAAAAAGTAAAGCCATATTAATATGCTGCACTGCAAAAAGGCTCAAGTCAACAACTTCTGACACTGCCATTCTTATGGAAAACTCACTACTACTATGGACTACTGGACTATTTTTGGAATATTTTGCTGAGTTCACGCACCTACAATATTTAAATGACAATGTTCTCTGATAACACTATCCAAAAAAGGGGGATACAAATGAATGACTCTTTGTATCTGTATACTCAAAATAGTTAGGATAGATATACAGCTGCATTCTCTTAATTCTGTGAAGTGAAAGATTTGTTCTAGTAGTGTTTGTGGATAGAATATCATGTCTGCATCTTGTACAATGAATGACCACTAAGAAGACAATAATTTGTTTAGAAACTGTCTCATTGCTATTTGTTTCTCAATAAAATTATTTTTAAAAAAGAAAAGAAAACAAAACAGTAACAAAGAAATTACAAGAAATTCAAAAGAGGAAAATATCAGAATAAAAAAGAATTGAGCATTAACTGCTCCTTTCCGAAGCCCAGCAGTAATTGACAACACAATTATCCAAACTATTCTGCATATATACCTAAACATATTTTTCCCTTCTTTCATTTGTGTTTTTCCTCATCTCAGTTTTGTATTGAACAATTTCTTTCCCTTACACAGTATCTGTTGTAACTTTTACATTTTCATTACTCTTTCAAGTTCTCACACTAGTAAGATAACATGATATCTGCACATGTGGGTTTGATTTATTTCACTTACCATTAGAGTCTTTAGCTGCATCCCTTTATCTACAAAAGGCTCAAATTCATCTTTTTTATTGCTGAATAATACTCTATTGCATAAAAATGTGATATCATTTTTACTCATTCCTCCATCAGTTGATGGACATTTGAGTCGTTTCCAAGATTTAGCTATTATAAACTGGGTGCCATAAAAATGGGTGCACAAATATCACTCTGGTATGATGATTTCAGTTCTAGAAATATGCCCAGGAGGGGAACAGCTAGCTGGCTTGAATGGGACCCATAGTCCTAGATTGTTGAAGCATCTCCATGCTAACTTCCATAGTGGCTGTACCAGCCTGCATGCCCACTAACAGTGGAGAGAGGTTCGTTGTCCCCCACACCCTCTCCAGCATTTGTTATTGGTTGACTTCTTGATGATAGCCATTCTTTCTGGCTTAAAATGTATCTCAGCATTATTTTAATTTGCATCTCTTGGATGACCAATGATGTTTAACATTTTTTTCATATATTTATTTACTATTTGTATCTCTTCATTTGTGAAGTATGTATTCATCTCAGATGCCCATTTTTGGATTGGGTCATTGAATATTGTAAGCCTGACTTCTAACATTCTTTTTGGGGGCCTGCCCATTAGCTCAGTTGTTTAAGTCCCTGCTCAAGTGAAGGCAGTCAGCCTCAGGTTGACAGATCCTCATGTCTTACCAGATCTGCCCTTCAGGCATTCTGAGCCAGAAAAAAAAAATCCATTCTTTATATGTTCTAGATAGGAGTCCTTCGTCTGATGAACAGTCTGCGATAGTTGTCTCCAACTTCATGCATTTTCTTTTTACTCTGTTGGTGATTTCTTTTGAAGCGCAGAAACTTTTCAAAAAGATGTGATCCCAGTTGTTGATTCTTTGAAGTATTTCCCATGCCATTTGATTTTTGTTCATGAGCTCTTTACCTACTCCTATGTCCTTAAGGTTTCTATCTACTTTCTCTTTCAGAAGATTTAAAGTTTCAGCTTAATATTTAAATATTTGGTCCATTTTGACTGTAGTATTGTGTACAGTGATAGGTATGGGTCTATTTTTAGCCTTCAGCATGTAAAAATACAGTATTTCCTGGACCTTTTATTGAACATGTTATCTTTCTTCCAATTAACATGTTTGGCCCCTTTGTCAAAGATTAGGTGGCTGAGTGTGCTTATAGTTGTGTCTACATCTTCTAATCTGTTTCATGATCCTGAGATCTGTTTTTATGCCTGTATCATGCCAGTATCACAGTAGCTTTGTGGTATAATTTCAAGTTAGGGATTGCAATGCCTTAGGCCTTTCCTTCGTTGCCCAGGACTACTTTTGCTATTCTAGCTATCATCTGGTTCCAGATGAATTTTAGGAATATTTGTTCTCGATCTGTGAGATATACTAATAGTATCTTAATTGGGATTGCATTAAATCTGTATAACAATTTTGCAAGTATAGCTGTTTTCAGAATGTTGGTTCTTCCTCTCCAGGAGCAAGGAATATCTTTCCATTTTCTGAAATGCTCTTTGATCTCTTTTTTTCAGAGTAAAAAAATTTTAAAAACTGTGTTTAGCACAGGGTTTATAGGGTCTCACCACATAGATCAAACTCATAGTGAGCCTCCTGTTTTCAGCCTCCCAAACACTAGGATTATAGGCATGCACCACCAAGGCCAGCCTCAGTCCCTGTCTCAGTGCACCCCAGTGTGGGGCCTTCACGGCACGCCCAGGATTGAACCCTGGTCCTTGCATCTGCCTAAGTGGGCACTTTGATCCTTTGATCATCTGGCTGACCCATGTAGTTTTCACTTTATAAAAGTTTTACTTACTTTGTGAGATTGATTCCTAAGTATTTCACTTTTGGGGGTGTTATTGTGAAAGCCATTGTCTCCATAATTTCTCTCTTGGTGTGTTCATTGTTTGTGTATAGAAATGCTATTGATTGCAATCTCAGTGCTGATGAGGCTGAAAACAGGAGGATCATTATAAGTCTGAGCTGTGTAGTGAGACCCTGTACCATATACATTTTAAAAAAGCTATTGATTTTTGAATGTTGACTTTGTACTTTGCTACACTACTTAATTTTGTTATGAAATCTACAAGTCTGTTAGTGGAGGTTTTAGGGTCCTCAATGTACAGTATCATTTCATCTACAAATAAAGATAATTTCATGTCTTCTTTTCAAATCATTATTCCTTTTATTTCTTTCTTTTGTCTAATTACTCTGTCTAATGTTTCCAGAACTATACTGAACAGGAATGGTGACCATGGGCATTCTTGTCTTGTTCCTGATTTTAAAGTGAAGGCTTTCAACTTTTGTCTGTTAAATAAGACCTTACGTTAAGTGTAAATGATGATGTCTGACTTTTGATTACTTTGTATTCATTGTGTGCATCAGTGAGTTTGGTGTGATACCTTAACACATGCGCTCATCCTGTACTAACCAAATCCTTGCTCTCTCACTCTCCTTCTCCCCTGCCCTGCACACCTGTGCCAATTACGACCTTATATTGAAGTTCACTTCTTGCTCCTGCGTGTGGCAGTGAATACATGGTCCACATATTTCTAAGTCTGGCTTATTGTACTTTAAACAATGTCCTCCAGTTCCATCCATTTCACTGTGAATGACAAAAATCACATTTTTCTTTATGCCTGACTCGTAATCCATTTTGTATTGGTACAACTTGTTCTTTTCCATTCCTCTGTTACTGGGCATCTAGACTAATCCTTCATGGTAGTTATTGGAAATAGTACTGCAGTCAGCTAAGATGCATAGGTATCTCTTTGGTACACTTTGGTCATTTCCTTTGGGCATATATCTAGAAGTGGAAGAGCTGGAGTATATTGTGGGTCTATTGGGGTTTTCTGAGTAGCATCCATACTGTTCTCCAGTATGGTTAAACTAATTTACTATGCATCTCACAAAGGATTGGCATTTAGAAAATAATAGCAAACATAGAAATATAGCCAAAATGTAAATAATCCTATTAAGATGGCTAAATAACCTGGATAGAAATTTCTCAAAAGAAGAAATATGAGTGATGATTTGTTGCATGGCTCTGTGTGTGGGGTGCTGATATTATCCTCATTTTAAAGAGGAGGAAATGGAGGAAAATGATGAGTTGAATCACCTTAGGGTGAGAGAAAGTCAGCAGAGAGAGGTGACCTGACCCCTGAGCATGAGGACTCTGCCCAGGCATCTAATAGTGTCAACTAACAGAAGAGAGGCATGGGATCCCACCAGGAGCCAGCAGAAGCAGGATGGTTCTCATTTAAAGGTGGCTAACTAATTCATTCAAGATTGTGTTGAATAATTCATCCTGTCTTCCTGTCATATCCACCACCCCAGCCCATACTTTAATTAGAATGTTAAACTTGCTCAATGTTTGTATGTCTTTTTCATTAAAAAAATTCTGGGATTTCACACATCTGCCCAATTTGAGACCAAATTGCCTTGCATTTTAACTGGGTAGATTACAAACAAAATTTTATGATAGTGAAAAAAGAAAGCTTTTAAACTTTTACTAAAATATACTAAAGGAAAATATACTATTTCTGTCCAAAAATTTTTTTAGAAGGTAGGTATAGCTAGATCCATATTGATTATGTCCTTGATTTTCTTTTTTTATGTGTTTGGCACAGGGTCTCACTATGCACCTCAGACTCACAGTGATCCTCTTGTTTTCAGCCTTCCCAGCACTGTTCTCTGTGGCCAGCTCAGCATGTGGTGCTGAGGACTGAGCCCCGATCCCTGCACTTGCCTAATCAGGCACTTAGTCTGCTGAGCTATCTTGCCAGCCCCTAGATTTTCTTATGATAACATGATAGTAGGCTTTTTCACAGCTTAATCAAAATTTGAGGATCTCAAATTCAGCATGTTGAAATCACTGATTAAAAATTAATTAACAATAAAAATACCAGTTTATACAATTATTTGGTATAGTTGTGTCAGCAAAATTGGGGTATACTTAATAGTAATATGTTAATTTTACAAAAGTCAAATTTGTGCAGTAATTCTCAACTAATTTTTGTTTTTATGCAATAATTGACTAAACATGGCATTTGTATAAGAATTAAGAGATCCATAAAAAAAGGAGTGAGTAAAATTTGTTATAATTGTTTCAACTTTTTGCCATCAATATTGCACATGCCTTTGAGGGGAACACATTTGTTAGCAAAAGTTGCTTTTATTTCTCAAAAATCAATATCTTTACTTACGAGGAGACTCAGGGACGTATCTGTATTGCAAGCAAAGAGGGGTACAGGTTTTATATCAGTTATTGTCACCAGCTTCTGGTTCTAGACATCTGAAATTTTTAAAAATAATGTTCTTTATCATTATTTTTGACTAAACCATGTGAAGTGCGTGCATTAACGGGGCTTCATGTGCTCTCTCAACCCATGCAGCCAGCATGCAACAAGATGGCAACTAAACCCTGAGCTACCTCCCTGGCCTTGCAGCATGCAGCAACCACAGCATTTCCTGAATCCACCTTTCCTGACACCCTGCCCAAGCTTTGCTCAGGACTCTTCAGCATTCGGATTGGCTCCTTCTTCCCAGAGGAGAGAAAGCATGTGGCACTTGTTTCTCTATGCTTGACTGCTTTTATTTAACCATGCTTTCCAGTCCCACTCATTTTGCAGCGGGTGACAGGATTTTGACCTTATGACTTACTAATGCTCCATCATGTGGCATTTTCTTGATCCAGTCATCTGCTGGTGGCCACCTACTGATTCTGTGTTTTGCTAGCATGTATCTTCTTCAAGTCATTCCTTCTGTGATGGGTATACTTTCCAAGTTTCATCATATGGAAATACAGTTGGGGTGAAAATGAAGAGTAGAATGCTGATGGTTTTAAAGCTCCAGAAATCTTCCCAGCTTTCAGGGGGACTTAAAAGTGGAAGACACAACCTTGCAGTGACACAAAGTATAATTTATTCACTTGCGTTAGTCCTGAGAGATTTTTGATCTCATTGACCATGAAGGATCTCACTGACCATAGGTATGAAATTTGATTGCTTTCAAAATATTCCAGATGGAATCTCTAATCCTATCTTTTTAAGGAACCTCCACACTGATTTCCATAGTGGTTTATCAGTCTGCACTCTCTCCAACAGTGGGTAAGTGTTCTTCTTTCCCTATAGCCCCTCCAGCATTTGTTATTGACTGACTTTTTTTTTTGAAGTTGTCAATTTTTTTCTCTATTTTTCAAAACTGATTAATAAGACAGTTTCAATAATTAATACATTGTACATTGTTATCTTCTTAGTGGCTATCCATGGTACAAGATGAAGACAGAATATCCTGTCCAAACACTATTAGTACAAATCTTTCTTCTCATTGAATTAAGCGAAAGTAGCTGTATATCTATCCTAACTATTCTGCATATACAAATACAAAATGATCCTTCCTTTGTATCTCCTTTAAGAGCCAATCCAGAAATGGGCATCTGAGATGAACACATACTTCTCAGAGGACAAAATTAAAGAAGCAAATAAATATATGAAAAAATGTTCCACATCACTAGTCATCCATGAAATGCAAATTAAGACAACACCGAGATACCAGCTCACACCACAAAGAATGGCTATCATAATGAAATCAACCAACAACAAATGTTGGAGAGGCTGTGGGGAAAAGGGAACTCTTCTCCAGTGCTGGTGGGAATGTAGACTGCTGCAACCATTATGTAAATCAGTGTGGAGACTCCTTAGAAAGCTAGGACTGGAAATCCCAATCAAGCCAGCTATCCCTTCACTGGGAATCTTCCCAGAGGAACTGAAAACGTCATATCATAGTGATAGTTGTGTACCTATGTTTATAGCAGCACAATTTGTGATAGCCAAATCTTGGAAACAACCAAGATGTCCATCACATAAAGAACGGATGAAAAATGTGTTATTTTTACACAATGGAGTATTACTCAGGTATAAAGAATGATAAACTCAAAGCCTTTGTATTTAAGTGAATGCCACTTGAAGATATATTAATAAGCGAAAAAAACCAGACCCACATATGTAAATATCATATAGTCTTCCTAGTATTAGAACGCAAAAGAAGAAATACAACTAGGTATACTTTGGCTGACTTCTTGAGGTTAGCCGTTCTTTCTGAGGTGAGAGTGTTGTTTTAGTTTGCATTTCTCGAATGACCAATAACGTTGAACATTTTTTCATATGTTTACCTGTCATTTGTATTTCTTCATTTGAAAAGTATATAGCAATATCAGATGCCCATTTTTGGTTTGGATCTTTGAATCTGAGGGGCCTGACCTTTCTTTAATTCTCTATATGTTCTACATATAAGGCCTTTGTCAGAGGACCACTCAGATATATTTTTTTCCCAGTTTGTTGATTTTCTTTTTACTCTGATATGCATTACAAAAATACTGTAAAATTCATATCACTTTGTTAAGTAAGGGGATTATCCTGAGGGGATTTAACTGACCTTGTCAGATAGCAAAAGTTACATTTTTAGTTATATAGGTCTTGCTTTAACTTCGTCTTAACCATCCAGCCAAAAAGTGTAACCACAAGGTATAAAAAGTAAAGCTATATTAATATGCTGAGCTGTAAGAAGCTCAAGTCAACAACTTTGATCAATTGCCATTTGTGCTGATAACACACTACTATTATGGACTATGGGACTCTATTGGGTTATTTCGCTGAATTCAAGTATCTACAATCTTTGGACCGGCATCAAGTATGAAAAGGTCCCTCAAAGACTTCCAAATGCAGCTTCTCTAACTGCAATGGAACACCCATCTCTGACAAAGCAAAACAAAAAAGGGGGATATAAAAAGAGGACCACTTTGTTGTGAAAAAGAAATTCAGAAAGAGGGAGAGAAGATAAACTCAAAATCTCTAATTTTATTTATTTATTTTTTTTGCATCAAGACCCATTGTCTGTCAAGAATGCGTTGTACCTTTGACTCTTTCTATGGGGAAATAGAGTCTTCACTTCCATGCTGTGACTCAGCTTCCACTGTGAACCTTGGAGACTCTGGCCATAATTTTATGGGTGTTGCTGTTGTCCTTGTCCTCAGCCACTCTCAATGAGACTAGGTGGCACGTAGACCCAGGTGCTGGTGTCTCAGTGGTGCTATATGCTATTTACAAGATCTGCAAAGACGTCTTGAAGGACTTCTCTCATAGCCTGTTCAAATGGCTTCCTTTCCCTGGGCTGAGACTTAGTCTTCAATTCAAGGTGACCTGATCCAAAAGAATCAGCTGCCTTGAGGTATCATCTTGGCTCTTATATTTATCAAAACATAGTTTTCTCTTCTCTCATTTCACATAATGTTAATATTGCTTAAGGTATGTATTTGAGCTCTATTTTTTTCATGCTGGGCACTGCCACATTCAGTGATGGATCTTCAGTATTCTATGAAAAGTGTGCATGTGTACATACATACACACACACATACACACACAGACATGGGCTTCTGTCCTTACGTTGCTTGTATTGATAGATAAAACCTAGAAGTCAGAAAATAAATAACTGAGCACTTCCTTAGTCTTGCATAGCTCTGGGAAAGAAGCAATGGGTATGGTAATAGAGAATGAGCAGAGGGCTGAGCTGCACAACTAATTTTGCAAGGTTTCCTTGAGGATTTAATATATAAACTGAATTTCGAAACATGCCCACTGCACTTATTTCTGCTTTATCACATTTGGGTGCTATAATTGCTCTCAGATCAATTCAAAAATTTTACAAAAGTAGCAAGATAGGAATAATAAGTAGCGGAAACTGCTAGCTGGCAAACTAGTAATATAAGTGAATTTGAGGTTTGGGACTATAAAAAGAATCATCATTTATAAAACTAGTTTCTATTTCAGTGTAGATAATCCCAATTATATGACCAGCAGGTGTCTAGTATTAAAAGCCTGCAAATGCTATATTTAGTGTTTTCTTTAGTAATTCTTCCAGGATTTCACTGGTAAAGATAGAAATAAGCTATGACATGTTGCAAGGGAAATTTGAGTACACTTGTTTGCAAATCTGGTAAATATATCTTGAGCGATGTAAAGATTTTAGGTGATGAACATATAGGGACTATGCTTTAGGATCATTAGACAGGAAACCCCCCATGGGATTGCTGTTGCTATAATGTAGCAATTTTCCAGCTTTATTCATGTTCAACTGGAAGTTTTTAGAGCACATAAGTTATAACATCTCCCACAGAGGACAGAAAGGAAACTTAAACACACAGAGTGAAACTCTTATCATGTTGATTTAAGTCATTAATTTTAACTGCATTCAATCTGAGATATGTTATAAAAAGACAGAAGTCAGAGTGAAGCAATAAAATAGTCACTTAGAACTAGCTAGAAAGTAGAATTCCTTTGACACACAGGAGTAACTGGAAGGAATCTAGTATAGAAACTCCCAACTACTTTCGCAAAAATTTCACAGCGACAGGAAAAAAGTGAATGCTACTGAGAAATCTATTATGTATGATGAAAATTATTGGATAATAAAGTAGAAAATGGATTCGCCAACATGCATGCTTTGTGTTGCATTGTAGAAAGCAAACACTCTCTAGTGATGGAATTGGAACTCCAAGACCTTGTAACTTGTTAAGAAAACATTGCTACTTATAGAGGGCGCTGTCTATGTTCAAAAGATGTTAAGAAAATTTCTGACATATATTATGGAAAGTCTGTGAAATTAGGTGTGGGGAGACAGCATGCTGTCAATCCAACTCATATTTGTTTATATCTTGTCCTTCAGGATTTAGTGTATTTTTTTTTAGAGACTGAGAGGTACTACTGATATTTAGAAAACATTTTGTTTATATATTGTAGTTTTAAAAGTTCAATATTCTATAGGGCATAACTTTAAGACTGATAAATAACTAACCAACAGAGAAGTGCTCTTATGAAGATTCACATAAAAATGAATAAAAATAATAATTTACAACACTTCCTTGACTGGTAGAAAAAGATTAAGGAAAAGGTAAAGAGGCTGAGTAAGAATTTCTGCCATGTTCCAGGAACCCCCAGATCCAGTCCTAGCCCACTCTCCGTAAGTGTGTGGGAGAGCTTCCAGCTACCCTGCTCTGGCGGGACCTACTGGTCTTAGCCCAGGTGCAGCATGGGTAAGACCCTATTTCACCCCCTTGGAATGCCCCCCACCACTCAGTAGTACCCCCCCACCCCACCCACCGAGGAGGAATTTCTGTCGCATTCCGGGAACCCCCAGATCCATTCCTAGCCCAGGCCCAGTGATTGTGTGGGAGAGCTGCCTCTCCTCCCTAATCCAACTTCTCTCCTCCAGACTCAACTCAGGCCTGGCAGACAGGAATAAGGTAAAATCCTGCAGTTGCAATCCCTGCAGAGAGTATAGGGTTCAGAACCACCCTGCTAGTCCAGGAGCAGAACATCTTGCCAGAGGGGTACAACAGGTTCACCCCCAAGAGCAGCAGCAGGAAGGAGCTGAGCACAGCAGCCAGATACAAGCCAAGCACAACACGATAAATCCGAACTTTGTAGATCTGTACTTGAACTTCAGTAGGTGCTAAGGTTAAAACTGCACCAAAGCTCTACAACAAAGGGCAGAAGACAGTGCTACCCAAAATGACAATGAGAAAGAGCAAAATGCAATCTCCGAACCAAAGCCCACCCATAACCAGTGCAGAGGACACTAACACAGAACAAATTGGGAATCACACAGCAGAAAGGAATGAATCAACGGCTTCTGAAATAAAGAAACAGCTGCAAAAAGGTATAGAGGAACTCATATTGGAAATGAAAAAAGAAATCCCTAAATTAATAACATCTGCAATAAAGAATTAAAAACAGAAACATATGGAGGAAACGCAATGCCTACCCAGAACAAATGCAGAGGACACTAGTTCAGCTCAAATGTATGAATTAATAGCGTCAATAATAAATAAGCAACAGCAGAAAGTTGTAGAGGAACTCAGAACTGAATTCTTTCCTACTAGCTCAGTTCAAATGTATGAATTAATAGTGTCACTAGTAAATAAGCAACAGCAAAAAGTTATACAGCAACTCAGACCAGAATTTTCTGAAATAAGAAAAGAATTCTCTGAACTCATAGCATCTGAAGTAAAGGATCAACTATAGAAACATAGGGAGGAAACCCAATTTGAAAAAAAAATGCAGTAAAAGAATTAATAATTGCTTCTAAAGAAGACATTGATAAAAAAAGAAGAGATTAGAAAAATGGATTCCTTGAATAAGCAATACAGGAAAATAATAGATCACATGAAGCACAGTCAAAGAGATATAAAGGAATGTAAAATCTCAATCACATGCTTGCAAAACCATTTAAGTGAATGTGAACACAGAGTTTCAAATCTTGAAGACACTATTGCAGCTAGTGAAAAGGTAAGAAAGGATCTCTTAAAAACAACTAGGATGCAGGAAAAATAATCCATCACCTGCAAGATGATGCAAAGATGAACAATGTGAGACTAATAGGCAACAATGAGAAGAAAGGAGTCAATACAAATGA
>NW_004524677.1:7994270-8000212 GCF_000260255.1 Octodon degus
TCAGACCCAAAAGCTACAACTCTTGTTGTGCAGGTCCTGCTTTTCCCTGGTCTTAACTGTTCAGCAGAAAAGTAGAAAAATGAAGTTTAACATGTAAAGCCATGCTGTTATGTTGAGCTGTAGGGGACTCAGGTCAACAATTTCTGACATTGCCAGTGAAGCGGAAGACCCAATACTGTTATGAACTACTGGACTCTTTTAGAATATTTTGCTGAGTTAACACACCTATAATATTCAAATAACAGAACTTAACAGAAAAGGGGATACAGATGAATGTCCATTTTATATCGGTGTATTCAAAGTGGTTAGGATAGTTGTATAGTTACATTCTCTTAATGAATAGAGGGATTTGTTCTAATGGTGTTAAGATATCATGTCGGCATTTTGTACAGCAATTAACCACTAGGAAGAATGTATGCAATGTGTTAATTATTGAAACTGTCCTACCCCCCCCCCAAAAAAAAAGAAAGAAAGAAAAAGGTAAAAGAGAAATTGTCCTCCTGACACCCAGCTGAGTGTATATGCTAATGGGCTAACACAACCAGGATGCAAGATTACTAATGAGTAAAATCACAACATATGTAACTACATGAGTGTCGCTTCATATTAGTTATTCACTGCTGCACACCAAATCACTATCCTTGGCCGAGAGCGACACAGACTTCTTCCTTTGTGATTTCTGACAGTGAGAGTCTTGCTAGGAGTGACTTGGTCATTTGCTTCAGGTTCTCCCACAAGCTGAATCAAGCATCGGCCGATCTGTAATTCTCATCTGAGGACTTGAGCGGCACAGATCTCTTTTCGACGCTGCTGGAGGATTCTCATTCCAGGGGATGGTAAGGCTGAGTGCCTGTGCCCTTGAGGGCTGGCGGACAGAGGACGTGCTCTGTGGGCTCCTGTGGTGTGGCACACTGTCTTGGGAAGGCAGCAGGAGACTAGCAGGAGAGGCAGGCAGACTGCTAGTGAGGCTGGCACCACAGTCTTAATCATTCTAATTGAAGAAACAATAGCCTGCTGCTGTTGCCATGCACCTCTGGTTAGAGGGAAAAAGTCACAGGTCCCATCTGGCCAGAAGAGAGGACACCACACAAGTACACAGATGTAGGAAGTGAGAGGGAGACAAGGGAAGCTCCCTGGGGTGCTGCCTGCAGGTATTCCAAGTATGTTCTTGCCTTTTATTCTTCTGGCTTCCTGATTTGTCCACACATATCATCGCTATCATAAAAAACACAAAACAAAGCATCATGGGCTGGCAATGTAATTCCAATTGAGAAGCAAAGAGTATATATCTAATTATCTATCTGTCTATCTGTCTGTTTGTCTGTCTAAATATCTATCTGTCTTCATTCTACAGAGACAATCACATTACTGAAAATATGTTCAGTGAGAAAAATTGTGCAAACTAGAAAGTAAGATAGATTGCCAATATGCCATAGAGCAAAAATAGATTATGTAAGGGCCGGGGAGAGGGCTCAGTGGAATAAGCGCTTCCCTGGCAAGTGCAAGGGCCTGAGTTCAATCCCCGGTTCCGAAAAAAAAAAAAAAAAAAAAAGGTTATGTGTTGTTTAGTACTAAGATTTCAAACATGCTATTGCCATCCTGAGGTTTTGGCTTTCATTATCCAAACTTTAAACAATAATGGCATAATTGCGTACATGATTCTCCATGGCACTGAAAAAATCCCTTGAGGAAAGCACATTCCAGTACTTATCTTAAAGTGCTGTTTCGTGATGTTCTTTTTTTCATGGGGCTTCATAAGAAATAGAGTTGGAGAGCCCAGCTAAAATCTCTCAATAAATGCAGGCATTTGTGCTGAGAGGTTCAGCTGAATACTGACTCCAGGAGAAATGTGGAGCCTATGTCATCATTTACCTTAAAGAGAATCATTCTATAGAGACCACAACAAGGAGTCCATTTGAGCAGCTTTCTCACAGCTTAAATTGATCTTTGAAAATCAATGTAGATTCTAAATCTTCTACAGCGCTAACACCTGTTAGTCTTGCTGGTGCAGGTCTGACAACAGCTTAGTAGGGAGAGTTGGATGCCTTCTTCTTGGCCCTTGTCTTGGTTTGCGGATCCCCAGGGTGAGTGCTGAGGGTAAACCCAAGCACTTTGGGGATCAAATGAAGCACCAGACTTGATAGACTTCAGCAAAATGAAAACAAGAAAATCATGCTTCAGTTGTTTTCCCAGCAGGCCATGCTGGAAAGATAAATCGCTTAATCAAATGAGTCAATCTGCAGCAGTGATACCTGAGGCCTGAGATAAGCAAGCGATGCCTCATTTTGTTGGTGTGTATGGGAGAGAATAAGGAACAAGCCTGGGTGGGAGGCTGACTGCTGCCCTGCATCCTTTCCTTGGAAATGTTTGCCTAAGCTAACCACTCTCTAATCTATTTGTGGTTCTTGAGGGAACAGAGGGCACAGAAAAAAAATGTACTTATTTCTCAGACACTGAAAAGAATGATCATAACCAAATAGGAGAAGGATTATAGCAGTTAATATTTGAATTCGTTCTAAAAGTGAAATAAACTTCAGCACTGACAAAACATATTTTTATCTTGACATTCCTGTTGTTTTGGTTAATATTTACCTAAGGTAGAAAGATCAAAACTTGGTAGCCTTCGGAAAGGCATGAATTTAGAGTGCCATCACGTGGCCTTCAAAATAAAGTCAGTTGAGAGCACAAGAAAATTAGTGACAATATTTTCAAAGGAACTGCAATGTGCGTGTGACATCATTTTTAGGTTGTGATAAGAGATGGATAGACTGACACAATTTATTTATTTATTTTTATTTTGGTTATATTTTAAACATTTTGTCAGTCTCATAGACTTCACGAAGGAGTACTTGTTTATTATCTTTTTTTTGTGTAAAGAGCTAAACTAAACTTTGATAGAGATAAGAAACTCTGATGTTTTGTACTAGGGCTACTACAGAGTACCGTGTTGTACTTATAAAACCCTAAAGGAAAGAATTTGTCATGTAATCACCATAAAGAAATATTAAACATTTGAGATAATAGATGTCTGTGACCTGTTTCTAGCATTGCATGACCTGTTGTGTATCAAAATAGTATACCCACATTAGTATGAAGAATGTTACATTTTTATGTATCAGTTAAATATAAATTTCAGTAAAAATATCTAAATAAACTGGTAAAATAATTTCAACAAAGTAAAAAGTAGAGAAACTACTATCATCTCTGGAATTCAGAACTACTCTATAAACAGATGAGTTAAAGAACTAAGATATATTCATTACATGTTAGATTAACTATCTGCTCAGGGTATATATTAATAAGCATTCAAAAGTAAATGAACTATAATCGTATAAGATATACTTTTGAATGCAGCATAGCAATTGAAACTAATAAATTAATAATGTGGATATAGTAGCCAAGACATATTGGTTTTCTAAAAGTCGTACAGGCACAGTGCCCATCATAAATGAGCCATTAAAATTGAAAGGAAAATTAGAACTAGGAAGAGACTGAACACGCATTTTGACTCGTTGCCTGATCTCTGTAGCTAAAAGTTGTGAGACGTTACTGGCACAAGAGTTTCCATCACATGAATGGCAGGATAATCCGCTGTTTAAACACCATCTCTCTATCATTAGATTTTTGGAAAGGGAAACACATTTCTGGAGTGGAAACATGCACTCTACTTTGCTACAAATAGAGACTGTCCAAACTCAAAATAGAAAATCGCCCTACTGCATTGAGCATGAATAAGGGCTGATCATTTATGTCTTAGCTATATTTTTCTGACGTTGATTGGATTTTGGAAGAATGAAGATGCATGATTAAAGAATTCTGATGTGTAGAAGCTTTTTTTTTTTTTTTTTTTTTTTTTTTTTTTTTTTTTGGCAGAACTGGGGATTGAACTCAGGTCCTTGCGCTTGTAGAATCTTTTATTGACACATTGTGGATTGATTCCAGGCTGGTGTGTAGTCAAATGGTAAAGGAATAAATGTTTCTTGATTTTGAGAAGCTTTAATACAGCGTGGAACCCAAATATAAGCAGAGGCGACCATAGAAACCATGTGAAATGAGACGGTCAAAGGGAAGTATTTCTAGATGATCATGAGGAATTCCATGAGGATGAAGTTGACCTTCCAAAAATGAGGAGGAAAACTTGGAAAAGCATTTGAGTCGGCCTTTGACCACAAAATTATTTAAAAATCCAGCACTGTCTTATTATACTCACTAGGTTGACAAAACACTTTGCCATGATATTCTTAATATAATAGTAATTTAGCATTTTCATGATAATTTCCCTTTCATGTATGTAGCTATAATTTCACATTACCCCTCTAGGGAAAGCTTCATTTATTTCTTTTTCCATTTTATATATTTGGTACAGGGTCCTGCTATGCAGTTTGAACTCGTAGTGATCCTCCTGTTTTCAGCCTCACCAGTGCAGGGATTGCAGACATGCACCACCGTGCCCAGACTCATCCACCAGCTCAGTGCACCCCATCACAGGGTCAGTGCAGCATGGGGGACCAGAGATTGAACACTTGGTCCATTTGCTTGCCAAAGCAGGCTCTTAGTCCACTGAGCCATCTCGCTGGCCTGAGAGCTTCATTTTTAATCATCAATTTAAGTACTTGATGAGAGGGAAAGTGGAATAAATTATTTTCAAATAATTTTTGGAGGAGAAGCTGTTGTTCATTTATTTATTCATGGTTTTCCTTGTTTATTTTTTCTGGAAGGAAAGTTGATTGCTTGTGTTATTTCAATGTGGTTGTACTATTAGAAATTAGCTTTTGGAGGCTAGCAAGTTAACTCAGTGGACTAAAGTGTTTCCTTAGGCAAGCTTAGGCAAGCTCAGGGACCATGGTTCAAACCCTGGCACCACATGCTATGCCAGCCCCATCCCCAAGGTGGCTTGAGCCATCCACAGAGTTCAGGCTAGTGATGGATGACTGTAATCCCAGTGCTGGGGAGGCTGAAAACAGGAGGATCAGTACGAGTCTGAGATCCTGTAACAACCCAATACATTAAAAAAAAAGTGGGGGCTGGGAGAAGTCTCAGTAGAATAAGCACCTTCCTGGCAAGCGCAAGGGCCTGAGTTCAATCTTCAGTTCTGGAAAATGAAAAAGCAAGGAAGGAAGGAAGGAAGGAAGGAAGGAAGGAAGGAAGCAAGCAAGCAAGCAAGCAAACAAACAAACAAACAAGCATTAGCTTTTGTTTGGTTACTTTGTTTTTCCAAGTACCGTGCATTTCTCCACCTAACTTTTGCCTTCATTGGGCAGGTCAGAGTGATCCTACTTGGATGTAAGTTGTGGATGGACACCCTTTTGTGGCCTCACTAATTTCTATCCAAATGTGGCTTACTTGGGCAACAAGGAGCCCCTGTCAGTCTCCTATCAGGATAACAGAGAATAAAAAGTTACAGCTGTTTGCCTAATATCATTCCGGACCCAACTAGGAGAATAAAAATAAACGTTCTCATTTTAAATTGCCTCGGGAAAAGCTCAGAGCGTTATTAACCTGGTATTATGCCTCCACACAGTTACTACTATTAAAAGCTCAGGTCCCAGAGAAACATGACTCAGGATCTTACATTGCTTCTCCTGGAAATGGTGTTAAGCTGTTCATCCTCAAGGTTGGCTCAATACATTTCAATAAATTCAGCACTGCTGTTTATATTACAGTTACAAAGTTATTGACTTGGGAAAATGACAAAGTAATTTCTTATGTAAAACCTGGCCATGTAATAATCAAGAGAAATAGGTATATTATTCTTCTTTTAATGTATTTCTAATCTTGTAGATAGAAAGGGAAACGTTACATATTTGGGGAGAAGATATGTGACAATGGAGGGAGAAGGAACCAAAGAAAAGACTCAGGCACATCAAGATTTATGCCGGAATATTTGCAATTATTCTTCTTCTTATTTTATTTTATTTTATTTTATTTTATTTTAAGATCGG
>NW_004524677.1:8000881-8001319 GCF_000260255.1 Octodon degus
ATCAGAAGTACATGAATGAGATCAGAAGCAACTAACTAAATAAGGTAAGCAATTAAACAGAGGAGAAAAAGGAGTAGATGACAACAGGTAAATAACATGTCAATCATAAGTCAATACATCTCAATTCTAACCATCAGTGTAAATGGAATCAATTCACCAATTAAGAGAATTAGAATGGCACAGTAGATTAGGAAACAAAATCCAACAATATGCTGTATACAAGAAACACATTTAACTCCTAAAGATATTCATAGCCTGAAAGTCAAAGAATGGAACACAATATTACACTCCCCAGAAACTCAGAAAAAAGCAGAGGTAGAAATCTTATACTCAGACAGTCTCAACCTCAAACCAAGAATGATCAAGTGAAATAAAGAAGGCCACTATATACTGGTTAGGGGAAAAATTCAAAAGGAAGAGTTAACATTCATAAATATG
>NW_004524677.1:8020593-8026207 GCF_000260255.1 Octodon degus
TGTTGGAAGTACTTCAAAACTGGAGTTTAATCTGTTTGAATACAAATTGTGTGATTTTTTTTTTCAAAAAGAATTTTATTGAGAAAGGAGTAGCAATGAGATAGTTTCAAAACAGGTTAGTAGTACAGTTACAATAATTAATACATTGCATATTGTTGTCTTTGTAGTAGTTATTCATAGTACAAGATGCAGACATGATAGCTTGTCTAAATACTATTAGTTCAAAACTTTCTTATTATTGAACTAAGAAAAAGTAGCTGTATATCTATGTTACTTTGCATATACATATATATTATATATATTTTTTCCACTACAAAATGGTCCTTTATTTATATCCCCCTTTTTGTTTGCTTTTGTCAGAGATATGTATTTCACAGAGAACAAATTGTTCAAGCAATGGCTATGACTTTTCCACATGGCTGACACGGACAAAAGATCTACAAACTGCTGTACAGCGTTTCAGAGTAAGTTCCGGGGGATTTGACTGACCTTGTCAGATACAAAAGTTACATTTCTTGTTATATAGGTCTTGCTTTACCTTGGTTTCCAGAAGAAAAGTATAAAAAACAAGGTATAAAAAGCAAAACCATATTAATATGCTGAGCTGTAAAAGGCTCAAGTCAACAACTTCTGACATTGCCAGTCCTACAGACGACCCACTACTACTATTGACTACTGGACTATATTGGATTACTCTTCTTAATTCATGTACCTACAATATATGAATGGCAAGGGAATACACATCTCTGACAAATTGTGTAATCTGAGGCTTGGCACACAGTTACAGTGTGACAGCCATGAGGATATATGGCGTCAACACTTTTCCCAACAGTAGTGGATGAAAGAATGCATAAACGCCCTCTGTGTGCATGGTTCCGCTTCACCTCCACCTAGGCATCATTAAATTTTACATCTACATTTTCTGACTTTGGATGCTATCTAGGTCACTACTGGATTTAATTAAATGATGCTAGAAATTGAAGCCCAAGCATTAGCATACAGTTACGGCTGTGTGGTTATACAACATGCATCACAGCAAAGAAGGGAAGTGCCCCCCAGTGCTTCAGAGCTGCACAGAAGTCTGTGGAAAAGGCCTGGCACATGTGAGGAAGAGAAAGAAACTCACCAAGGACTTTCAAAAATTATCCCGAAGGTGATAGACTTTGGCTCTTGCTGTGTGCAGCTCAGTTTCTAAAGAGCTATTGACTTGCTCAGGTGGTGTCTGCCCATTAGGCCTTTGCAGTAATAATTGGTCTACCAGCACCTTCCCAGAGGTGCCTCACTGCACCATCCTCCTGCCATTCCTGCCTTAATGCGACTCTCCCAGGATGGCCTTTGCCAGTGCAGAAGTGGCTGGCAGATGGGACAGTATGGTTGCAAATCTCATTAAAAGCTGATAAATCAGAGTATTGAGTGAAGGCCAAGTTTTCCATAGATGAGAGGTAATTCAGTGTTGGCTGTATTCCAACTTTCCTTCTAGCATAAACTGCCAATTGAGCTGTTTTGGTTAAAAACAGGATGTCAAGCTAATTTTGTCTTTTTCTTTTTATCTTTCTTTTTTTCCCCTGTGCCACTTCTTTGTCCAGCTCAGCAATCTGATATTCTTGTTTCTGCATGAGATTGCATTTCTGAGTGAGGAAATGATGTCTTATCAAAAGGAGAACTCGTTCACTGGAAAATATGGGAAAAACATCCTACTGTACTGTCTTTCTTTCTTTCTTTTTGTATTTTAGGGAAGGGTCTACAGAGTGTTCAGGGTCTCACTTCTAGATCAGACTTGTAGTGATCCACCTGTTTACAGCCTCCCAAGAGCTGGGATTACAGGCACGTGCACCATGCCCAGTCTGAATTACCATCTCAGTGTGCCCTGGGGACAGGGCCAGCACGACAGGCCCAGGGATCGAACCCCTGGCCTCTGCACCTGCTTGCAGGTGCTTTAATCCACTGAGCTATTTGACTGGTCCCCTGTCTTTCAATATCTTCTGGTCCACTGATAGAATTAGGGCCAGAACCAGGGTATGTGGTGTACAAAGCCAAAAGGAGTGTTCTCATCCTGCCTTGTTTTCCAGTGAGGTCAGGTGGGTAAGTGGCCTATAGCACGAGGGAATGAGTGGGAGACATGGGTCCACTCCTAGGAGCACCTCCAGAAGATCCCATGCACAGCTTTCACCCCTTGGTTTCCTCCTCTCTGTCCTGGAGTTTGGAACATGATGGCTGAGGCTGTATTTTGGAGTAGGACTTCGAGGACCGTGCCCTAGAAATGACAGGCAAGAAAGTATGTGCTCATCTGAGATCTCTTTCGAGATCCTCTGCCAGCTGTGCTGACTGCAAAGAACTCTGCCAACTGCCTCACTTGCCCTCACTTGTCCCAAACCTAGAGAAGGCCCTGATCCCACTTGGTGATGCTATGACATATGAAGGCCTGTCCCTTAGATCTGCAACAAATCTTCCTGCAACCTCATCACAGTTTTCTTTTTTTTTATCACACTTTTTAAAAACTATCGTGCCCCAGTTTGTCAGGCATGATGAAATTAAGCATGCTACAGAAATATAGGCTTTCTAAAACTTATGGTTTAGGGGCCGGGGAGATGGCTCAGTAGAATAAGGGCTTCCCTGGCAAGTACAAGGGCCTGAATTCAATCCCCGGTTCTGCCAAAAAAAATAAAAATAAATAAATAAAACTATGGTTTGAAAATGTTTCCTAAACACTGAAGCTTTAAAAGGATTCTTTGAAAATATATGGATTTTCAAAGGCAGATACTTTTCTAAATATGATGCAAATTAACTTGTGTATGTACTACTTTAGCTCAATTATATGTGGCTAAGAATCATGCCTATAAAATTGCTGGCGATAAAAAATTTAAATGATCCTTTTTCCATTAAACATTTTCACTTAAGTTAGGAGATCTTATTTGTAATTCTAAAATTCTTTGACTTGGATATGAACATTGATGTTGGCTTTGACCAAATAAAGGCTTAAGTAGCTTGCCTGCGGTGTGTTCCTGTATGTTATTTTACTCATGTAATTATCATGAATGTGCATCTGTATCAGTACAGAGGTTGGTTGTTAGTTAATAAACGTGGCCGCTGCGGGTTCGTCTGAACTATGGCCGAAAGCTTCAGTGATGAAGCTTCGTTTCACTGGCACGTGCACCTGCCCCCAGGCTTCCCTGTGGCACACACAGACTGAACTACAATGCTGGGGGTTCTCCTCTCTATTCAGAAGTTGGGATGTGGATGCCATTACTACTGCCACATAAGCTTACTTCGAAGGCCTTCCCAGTCATTAACTTTTCTGTTATCTTGGAATCACCAGTGGTGCAGTTTGAAGGTCTTCTCAAAAATTAATTGGAAGCACAAGTGCCTCAGGGACAACATCATTCAGTAGGAAACTTGGGAGGCATTTGCATCACCTTTGACACAAATAGTCCCCATGAGCAGACTACTACGTTATTGTGGGAGTGGGTTAGTGTTTTGTCATGAAAGGAAACTCTCTGTTCCATTTTCCTGCTGCTTCTCTGTCCCATGTGTATGCTCCTACATGCTGATAACAAGAAGAATGCAGGAGCTGCACACTGACCTCCCAAGTCTGGAGAACTAGGACCTGAGTACGCATGTACGGTGTATAAATTACCCACTCTTTGCTGTTCTGTTACACTAGCAGAAAATGGACTCAGAAAAACATGGGCCGCGATTTATTTTTCAAGCAAGTCTTCATGCATTTTCCTCTATGACATCAGGTGAGTCTGCCTATGGCATCCACCAGGAGGACATTCAGCCATTTGTCACTAGCCTCTGCAGGATGTCTCTGCAGCAGTCTCCCATGAAACAATTCTGCTTTCCTTTAAGCTTCAGAGTAACCTTTTAAGGAATCAATTAGAGAAATCAAAGTAGCTTTTACTTTTTTCACTATGTCTTTCACTTAAAAATGGAAGAAACAAGTGAGAATGCTTTCAGTTCTTAATATGCTTTTAGTGCTGTTCTTAAAATATATCAGCCAGGAAAGGGAAGTAAAGATATGAGAGTCATTAATGCTAGGATATTATTTCATTATTTTGTTTACTGGATCATCTTACCTGGAATATATTTTCACATTAGTATTCATTAGTTCATATTTTATGATAAAGTTATTTGACTTATTTAATAATAATCTTATTTTTCAAAATTATGAACCATTGTTACAGGTTGGTAACACTGATAATTTGCAACCTTTCCAAATTGTGGCCCTCAGTGGGTCGTGTGATACAAAGAGTTGACGACACAGAGAAATCCACTGAAATGACAAGGGACTCACTATCTTGGGTTATAATGTCAAGACTTCCTTAATGAGATGCATTGTCTAAACTTAGGCATGCTTCACTGACTGTATTGCTTTAGGCATGAATTCACTTTATAAAAGATAATGTAAGAGTCCTGTGCTTTTTATTTTTTATTTTTAGGGAAAGGTCTACAGGGTGTTCAGGGTCTCACTACTAGATCAAACTTGTAGTAATCCTCCTATCTGTGGCCTCTCAAGAGCTGGGATTATAGGCATGTGCCATCATGCCCAGTCTCAACCGCTGTCTCAGTGCACCCCGGGATCAGGGCTGGCACGGCAGACCTGGGGATCGAACCCCTGGGCCCTGCACCTGCTTGCAGGTGCTTTAGTCTGCTGAGCTATTTGGCTGATCTGGTTCCTGTTACTGTGCTGTAATTCTTGATAACTGTTAAGTCAGCTAAACAAATAAACCAAAGATGATTGTGCTGCATTTTATGTGAATTTCAAAGTCTATTTGGAGGAGACAAGTTAAATTGTCAGCTTCCTTATCAATTTCTTTTTTGAAAAACTAAATATCATATGAACTCCTAAGTAGGTTTTGACAATTTTTTGCAGTTCTTATGCCTTAGAAATGGTGATGTGAGAATAACCTGATTTTGGTATGTGGTTGTGAGTCCTTAAATACAAATAAAACTGATTTAGCGTTTTCTGAATCTCATAGAAGGATATTTCAGATTTTTTGTACATTCAAATTAATAATGTTATATTAAATTATTTTCATATTAAACTAACTGCATTAAATCATACTCTTGAGTTTACGCCTAGAAGTCAACATGAGATAACTGCACTTGCAAAAGAGAGAAGCAAAGACTTACTGAATAAATTTCCAAAACTAATTTGTTTTGAAATAAAACCACTTGAAATAGTCAAGATGTAGTATTTTAAAAGATTAAAACTGAAATATTAAAAACTTTAAAAAATTTCAACTGAAACAAAATTATGCCGCATACACATATCCTGCCCTGCTATCACCATTTCTCTGAATCCATAGAAGTTCTCAAACATGCTTATGAAATCAAGGAAGGCATAAGTACCTCTAACAGTGAGTACCTAATTTAGGAAATATTATTGAGTCTTTACTATAGCAGGATGATTGGAGGAACATACACCTTGCAATGATTTGATTGTCATTGCTTAGCATTTCATAATGTACTTTTCATTAGCAAAGTGACTATATGGAATTAGTAAGGGTGTCATGATTTTTGGAATCATGCCAAAAATCATATACCATTTTGCAACTTTATTCTTGATGAAATATCATTGTATTATTTTAGTAATTGACAATTTCAAGTTTTT
>NW_004524677.1:8026777-8028456 GCF_000260255.1 Octodon degus
AGCTATCTCACTGGCCCTTATAACTCCACTTTAAGAGAAATCACTTAAATTCATTTAAATTGTAAATTAACTCCCTCCCTCCTCTGTAGTTAACCATGAACTCACCAAGAAAAGCAAGGACATAAAAAGTGGGAACAAATGAAGCAGCTTAGGAAGTATGGTAAACGTTAAACTGAAACACCCTTTGACTGGTAGGTGGTCACAGTGGCTGGAGAATGTAAACCTTGTAACAGTTGTGTGGCATTTTTGTAAAATTCCTATGAATGTGGAAATGTGGTTGCCATGGATATCTGGAAAGTACATAACCTGAAAGGAAAGTTCAAGCTGCGACCAACATTTTCTGAGTCCTGACTCAAGGGTCAGGACGTCAATCACTGGCTGGCCCACAACAAAAGCCTCCTTGTTCCCATACTCTCAGTCTCTCCTGAGGGAGGTTATCTGCTGCTACAGTATTATTTCTAAAATTTCTGCCTATTTATTTCCCCATGAACATAATTTCTGAAAATAGATATAACTTCTTGATATTGTGGGAAATATTTTAATTTGTTTTATGGTTAAGCTAGTCTTATAGTTTTGTATGAGAAACACATAAAAGAAAGGATAAAAATTTGAGATTTTCCCTCAAAGCAGTTTATTTTGTCCTCCAAAAAAGAGCATCCAATCTAGATAGCTGTTTTTGCTTTTCAGGGTGGACATATCAGGAGCCACACGGCACTTTTGCACCGGTCAGCACAATACAGTCAAGTCATGAAGCTTGTCCTTAGTAAGGGAAAAGCAAAGCAATGTACTGAGCTATCCCCTTTGCCACACTCTCTATGTGTACATATATCTCATGCATCATCTCTTCTGTTGGACACTTAGAATGCTACAAACAAAGAAGAGATCAGCATCCCATCAAGGAAGTCATACGATAGGCAGGTAAGAAGGGAAGAAAAGTTGCCTTGTACTGAACAGGGGCCTGTGATACACCAAAATCTGCATCCTGGGGACACACAGGCTGGTGTTGTTGGCAGGCCATACATATTCTCTCAGGGTGGCACTTTGGTAGCCAACACTGCCTCTCTGCTACCTCAGAAGACAGATGAGGTCTTGGGTAAGAATGTCATTGTTCAAAGGAATTCACACAGCTTGACTTTGTAACACCCAACTCAAGCCAGGTGATTTGCAGGCATCTGACAACTTCTTACCTTACCTGACTCATGAATTTGGCACTGTTATTTTTGTCCTCTTTGTCCATGGGGCCACTGAATGGTCTGTCTCATTTTTGAGGTCTAAGTGATAAGTGGTACTCAATTCTACTGAAAGAGACAAATGACTACTAGTAGGTCAGGAGTTGGTATGCATATAATTCATTTGAATGTCTTTCCAAGTAATTATAACAAAGTCTGGTCCATATAAAAAGCAAGGGAACATTTCTGAAAATAGCCTGCATGTTCTCTGTTATAGTTAGATCCAAAGGGTCCTGCAGAGACCCTGTGCATTCGGAGAGTTTTAGAGAATGATTTGTATGAGCAGGGCACCATGGCCATTCATGAATTCATCTGCTGAGGCATTCGTGGCTGAATGTTCTTTTCTTGGCTGCTGTGGATGTAGCAGCCATCCCTTGTAATGCCCTTTAACCACTCTCCTTGTGCCTTAGAACAACTCAACCATGGACTGAAATTCTCTGAAACCTTGAG
>NW_004524677.1:8029801-8039442 GCF_000260255.1 Octodon degus
GAGCTGCAACTTACCTCAAGCTTCTAAGCTGTAAAGCGCTGTGGAACTTGTTGTAAGAGATCTCACGGTGAGTTTTGGTCATTAACAACAACTTCACATTTTGTGTATATTAAATACAGATTTTATCTTTTACTGTTCTGCTGATGATGTATTGGAAAAGACACACAATATTACGGTTTTACAAAGCATCCCGCTAGATGTCTCAATATAAAAATGTGACTACTATTTCTTCTTTGGATGTTTTCATAGCATTGTTTTTGTAACTAGGTGAGGCTCAGCGCATGGTAATTTTACTTTGAAAGAGAAGTCATAAGCCAGAGAACTCAGTGAACCCAACGTGGAAAGATCAGCATTATAATACAAAAAAAAAAAAAAAGAGAAAATTGATAAGCTCAGGTTAAGAACACAATAACAATTACAATTAAGGTTTCTAAAATAGTTTTTGACAATTAGTAACTATTTCTGAGAGATGATGATGAAGCTATATATTAACATATGAATAAAATGAAGAAACAAGGGCTGGCCAGGTTGCTCAGAGGACTAAAGTGCCTGCTTAGGCGGACGCAGGAACCAGGATTCGATTCCCGGTGTGCCCCGCTGGCCCAACAGCTGGGGCGAGCTGAGAAGGCAATTGCGACTGGGCACTGTGGAGTGCACCTATGAATCCAGCACTTGGGAGGCTGACAACAGGAGGATCATGAGGAGCCCAGTCTATGTAGGGAGCCACTATGGACCCCATACTAAACATATTTTTTAAAAGTTAAAAAAAAAAGAGACAAATTTATTGCATATGGAAAGTTTCTACAGTAGTTTTCTACAATTAGCAATTATTTGTAAGTGGCGATGATGGAAATTATATATCTACGTATGAATAAATTTAAAGAAATAAATTTACTGAATATGAAAATTAAGACTGAAAAGTCAAATTACACAGGCAATACTTGAAGGAATTAACTGGGATCTCCTCTTATTGAGAAGTTTTTGCACATCAAAAGAAATTGCCAACAAAGTGAAAAATTTTGAAATTTGGTGTGGAGGCTCCTTAAAAAGCTACAAATTTGGAAAAAATCTTGACTAATAAGCATTCAGAAAGTGTCTGCTCTCTAGAATTCATAAAGTACTAAAAAATATTAGGGCCCCAAAATTTAAAGACCCAATCCAGAAATGGGCATCTGAGATGATCACACACTTGTCAGAGGACAAAGTTAAAGAAGCAAATAAATATAAGAAAAAATGTTTCACATCACTAGACATCCATGAAATGCAAATTAAAAAAAACATTGAGATACCATCTCAGCCCAGAAAAAATGGCTATCATAAAGAAATCACTCAACAACAAATATTGTAGAGACTGTGGGGAAAATGGAACCCTTCTCTAGTGCTGGTGGGAATGTATACTGGTGCAACCATTATGGAAATCAGTATGGACAATCCTTAAAAGTCTGGAACAGGAAATCTCATTCAAACCAGCTATTCCCCCATTGGGAATTTTCCAGGAGGAACTGAAAACGTCATATCATAGTGATATACAAGTACCTATGTTTATAGGAGCACAATTTGTGATAGCCAAATGTTGGAAACAACCAAGATGACTGTCACCTGAGGAATGGATGAAAAAGATGTGGTAGTTTTATAAAATGGAATATTACTCAGCTATAAAAAATGATAAAAACTCAAAGCCTTTATATTTAAGTGGATGCCACTTGAAGATATACTCGTAAGTGAAGTAAACCAGACCCACATGTATAAATATCATGTAGTCTCCCTAGTATAAGAACTCAAAAGAAGTAAAAATAGAAATGTATAGCACAATTAAAAGCAAGAACTTGAGGATTAAACAATGAAGAGAGGGCAAGGAGAAAAGCTAGGAAACTTAACAGGGGAAAAGCCATACATTTATATGCACAAGATGGGTAAGGCAATGATCCTGAGAATCTTCAGCATGTTTTCAGAAACTAGCAGTTAATTGATGGGATTCTCACCCTGACTATATATGTGGATACCTGTGAACTAAGTAACTGCACTGAATGTAACAATGTGTAATGGTAGGGTCATGTTTGGAATGCCTGTCATTCTGGTCTTTTAATTATGTACTGTTTGTCATGACATACCAATTACTGTCACACTTTTTCTCAAGCAAATGTTTCTTTTAAAAAATGGGATAATAAATGAAAACAAGAGACAAGAAAATAACAGTCAGAAGGCTGTCCTGCTACAATGGTGTGAATGGTTAGATTTTGAAATTTCTGTTTAAAAATATGTAACTGTTTATTCTTATTTTTAATTTTTTTCTTCATATTCTGGAGGGACTTAAAACTTACTTTATCAATACTTGATGGAAAATTCCTGTTCCATGTTATGCCTAAAATGATTGATATTCAGAAAGATAGTGAGTTTAAGCTCAACTGCCTATGTTGTAGGGTAATAAAAACAAGCCTCTCTTCTGAAGGGTTAAGAATCTATGTTTTCAGACCAAAAAGTAGAGAAAAAGAAGGGCTGCGAGGACAGCCAACATTTTGTCCTTAGCCTTTAAGGTCAGTAAAAACTCAGGGCATAGGAGAACATGTACTGTAATGTCATGTAACTCAGTTGTGTTCCAAATTTTCTGATCAAGGAGATTATGGGGCCACAGAAGAAAGTGATCAATGATGTAAAATGTACCTAAGGACAGTCACATGGAGAGAAAACATTCTCTCAGGTTATCACAGATAGCAAATCGGTCAAGCAATGGCCACGACTCATCCACATGGCTGACACTTTTGACAAAAGATCTGCAAATTGTGGTACAGGGATTCAGGATAATCCTGAGGTGATTTGACTGACCTTTTCAGATACAAAAGTTACATTTCTTTGTATTTAGTTCTTGCTTTATCTTGGTCTTAACCATCCAGCAGAAAAGTATAAAAATGAGGTATAAAAAGAAAAGCTATATTAATATGCTGAGCTGTAACAGGCTCAACTCAACAACTTCTGATACTGCCAGTCTTAAGGAAAAACCACTACTATTATGGACTACTGGACTATATTCAAATATTTTGTTGAATTCATGTACCTACAATATTTAAATGACAGTGGAATACCATTCTTTGACAAAACTAAACAATAAAGGGGGATACAAATGAGCGACCGTTTTTTATCTGTATATTCAAAATAGGATAGATATACAGCTGCATTCTCTTATTTCAGTGAATAGAGAGATTTGCTATAATAGTGTTTTTGGAGAAGATATGTCTGCATCTTGTACAGTGAATAACCACTAAGACAACAATATGCAATGTATTAATTATTGCAACTGTGCTAGTAAGTGGTTTTGCAACTGTTTCATTACTATTTGTTTCTCAATGAAATTATTTTTTTAAGAAAAGACTGTGAATGGATAAATTTGGTAAGTTAAATGTGAAGTAGTAGTTTCTGTGGGAAGAGTATCAGTGTTGACCTAGGTTCCTTTGTTTTTTACCGATTGTTGTGTTTTGGGGTTTTGCAAGGGGGGACAATTTAATACAGGACACAGAGTTCATAGAATTATTTTCTTTGTTTCCTTCTTCATTTGTGTTTTCTTTAGTTGATGGTACATTCTTTTTAATTAGAATTTTATTTTATTTTGAAGAGTAAAAACAAGGTAAGAACAAAGATCAGAAACAAAGACAAGAACAGAGTAGCTTACAACAATACATATGTTACAGATTTTCAAAAGAAGAATAGATGATTAACAATGGTTGATGTATCACCCATTTTTCTCAACAAATCTGTTGATCAGATTAACAGATATAGCTATGAAGACTGAACATATGATTGAGTGTTACCATTTGCTTTCAAGAAATGTTAAATTTTTGTTCTTGACTTTTTCTTTCGTTACCTGTTTTAAAAATTTATTTTATTTATTTATTTTTATGTATTTGGTACAGGGTCTACAGGGTCTCATTATGTACATTGGACTCATAGTGATTCTCCTGTTTTCAGCCTCCCATGGGCTGGTATTACAGGTATGCACCACCATGCCCAGTCTCAATCACCAATTCAATGCTCCCGGAGAGACTGAACCCTGGCCGCTGTCATCTGCCTAAGCAGATGCTTTAGTCTCCTAAGCTATCTGGATGGCACTTACAAAATTTATTTCAAAGAGAGTAATTGATATGATATTAAGAACGTTACACATTTAGAAGACCAAAATGACAGATATTCAAGCATGATTTTTGTATTACACATTGTTATGCTTCATGTAGTTGCTTAGTCCACAGATATCAACATACAGAATTAGTCAAGGAGAAAATTCTACACATTAACTTCTATTTTTAAGAAACTGATGAAGTCTTGATAGGTAAGTGGATGCAAGTAGAGGCTATACTCATAAGTGAAATAAATCAGACCTACATGTGTAAATATTGTATTGTCTCCCTAGTGTAAGAACCCAAAAGAAGAAATAAAACCTAAAAGGTATAACAGATACAGTAAAACAGAAAGAAATGAAACTTAAGGATTGAATAATAAAGAGGAGAGAAAGAAGAGCAGGTAGGCAAAAAGGTAGGAGGAAAAACATGCAAGTATATGTAGAGGATGGCAGGGGTGATTGTACGAAGAATTTTCATCAGTTTCTAGAAATATTTTCTAATAGTCATTATTTTCAAATAACCCAAAGAGTTATATATAAAGATTTTGAAGGAAATCTGCGGGCACTAAAACCAAAGAATCCAGCTGAGGGCCCGAGCCCCACAATAGTGTCCTGCATGAGTCCAGCAGAAGACCTAGAACCCATATCAATGCCTCATACAAATCTAACTAGAGGCCTAGAGACCATGACAATGTAATATCTTATGCAGGCCTATTTCATAGATCTTTGCTGGGAAGGCCCAAGAGTTAGTGGTAGAAGCCAGGAAATCCATGTCAGCAGAATGAAGGATCTGTGCTACCAGGCTGAGGGATCTGTGCTGGAGCCAGAAAGTGACACTCCAGGTAAGAACCAGGCATCCTCAGCAACACGGAGGTCCTGACATCCTCTGGGACGAGGAAATCCAGCTTCCCATCAGAACGGCCAACGCGACCAGCTTCTCTGAGAGACTGAGCTGTGTACCATCTTCCCCTCTGGAGACAGGACGCAATGCTCAAGATGAAGACCAGAGCGCCCCCAGAGGTGAACCATAGCCATGCTGAGCCATGAGGTCCCAACTGTAACCCAACAGTGTGTAGAAGTGATAATGTTTGGAGAAAAGTTAGATAAAAATTTGAAATTATTGCTTTGGTAAGAAATATAATGCCATCAATTGATCTAAGTTTCTAGCTTTACAAAAAGATTATAATTTGTTTGTTTTAAAAAGATATATTTGAAAAGAAAGGGATCGCTTAGGGTCACCAGAAAGTTATAGGATATTTAGGATTTGTGGTGCAGTGCAGAAACTTGATTTTTATGTGTTTTATTCTGTTTGAAATATTGTGATGTTAAAATTTTTATGCCTTATTTTAGATAATGTTAAATGAAAAACAAGAGCAAAGGACAAGCAGCTTCTGAAAAACATTTTATAGGTCTTTTTAGATAAACATATTACTGTTTGGCTTACAGGATGGTCCCAAACTCTGGTATTCCATCAGTCGTGAGACTGTTCATTCTTGAAGTCAGTGCTCAAATGCTGTTTCAGCTGCTTTTTCTGCTATGGAGCCACCGGACATGCCTGGCCTTTGAGCCCTTGAAATGTGGCTTCTACGACTGAGAGAGATCTTTGATTGTCTTAATGTTAATATAATTGAAATTCAAATAAAGAAACTGTGGGAGAATGAAATAAACTTTAATTCAATAAAACTTTACTGCGTTGGCAGGACTTTATTTCCCCTTTTCTGTTAAATTGTATGATACTATTTCCTTGTGTTTTGTGTACTTGTTTCTATTGCTATCTTTATGCACGTGTCTAATCTGGTTATAGTCAGTGCATTAAAACAGTGTGGATTTTTTGATTTTTCATTTGTGTATTTGGTATAGAGTCTTACTACAGAGATTGGACTCATAGTGATCCTCCTATTTTCAGCCTCCCCAACACTGGGATTACAAGTGTGCACTACCACGCCTGGACTCTGTCACTTGCTAGTGCACCTTGGGACAGGACAGACCTGGCAGGCAGGATTGAGGATGGAATCCTGGTCCCTGCTCCTGCAAAAGCAGGCGCTTAGTCCACTGAGCTAACTCACTGGCTCTTAGGTTATTATTTTCGATGATTGGTGTAATAGGGTCACATGCTTATCTGGATACTTAATTTAGAAATTGAGAATTAAATGGAAATAATTATCATTTTGATTATAACAACATACACTTAAATTATTTTGCTAGTTAAAAAAGTAGTAGGATAAAATTTTAAAATAAATTGAAGACCTATTCTTGGTACCAAATCCAATAGAGACAAACAGGCTTGTGGGTAGGGCTATAGGACAGCACAAATAAAAAGTACAAAATGCTATGTTGCATATTTTCCAGTGAATAAAATTTGCAATTTGACGAGGAAAAGTAAGCTTGAAATATTTTTTTGTCAGAAATATACTCAGCAATACTCATCGTAAATTAGGTAATATACTTTTTTTTCAACAGTCAATAAATCAATAGAATTGGTCAATTTTATTAGAATTAAATTTAACAAAACATTTAAAAAACTCTAATGTGAGTTGAACTTATAATGCTGTTGTGCTATAAGATGACTTCAGTGCTTGTATGAAAGTCTAATCTTGGCCAGAGAGATGGCTCAGTAGAATAAGTGCTTCCCTGGCAAGTGCAAGGATCTGAGTTCTATCCCAGGTTCCACCAAAAAAAAAAAAAAAAAAAAAAAAAAAAAAAAAAGAAAGAAAGAAAAACTAAGCTTATTTTAGTCAGAAAATTAGCTTAAGTATGGAAACTCCACTATAAAATTATGTATATATGTATAAATTTTAAAAGGTGATTTTATGAAAAATTAGAATTTTGTATTTTAGAGAAGGGTCTACAGGGTGTTCGTGGTCTCCCTACTAGATCGGCCTCATGGTGATGTGCCTGTTTTCAGCCTCCCAAAAGCTGGGATTACAGGCGCACACCACCACGCCAAGTCTCAATTGCCATCTCAGCACATCCCCCGGGCAGGGCCGGCACGGCAGGCTCAGGGATCAAACCCCTGACTCCTGTGCCTGCTTGTAAGTGCTTTACTCTGCTGAGCTATTTGGCCAGCCTAAAAAGGTAAAGACTTCTGAAATCACCAAGAAATTGCATTTATGATACAAAAACTTTCAATCAGTAAAAACTATCAATTATTTTAGCATTTAGAAAATTACAAGATTTATGATTTTAGGTAAGTTATATGATTTGAGACATCATCTGACTGACACTTTGGATACACTTTTTGTCTAAAGACTTCCGTAAGTACAATAAATGTTACGGACTTGTGATGTAAAACATATTTTAAAAGTCTTACATTGTACGTCTGTCAGTGGACAAAAATTTGGGTGACATGGCTGCAGTTATTTTAGGAACCATTGCAAATTTTAACAGACTGGCATTTCTTTACTGCTTTGCTCAGCTGCATATACATTTTGAAAATGCTTATGAAAATATTTTATACAGTTTTGTAAAACAGACTCCATTCAAGGTGCCAGGAACACACGTGCTAGAATCATTCAGCATGTGCAAAATTGTGAAAGAAGTAGAGGACAATAAATACAGTGATTCAGTTCTGCTGATGCTTGTTGGTGCAGTCAGAGAGTTTTACAAAGATTTATCAAACTGTTATTTCAATTCATGATTTTTCTAAATGAGAATAGTATTTAACAAAAATTTAAAATGAAAGGCAAAATGAGTGTGAATTTTTTAATCATTGTACATTGCATACCATTAACCTAACTTTGTAATATAAGTAGGGGAACTTATTTGTGACTTCACTTAACAGGTATGAAGCGGCAGCTTAAATTAATACTTTTCATAATAGAAATTAATAATAATCATGTTATATATTTTTCTATTATGAGCCAGTATAAAGGGAATTTGGAGTGTGATTAGTAGAACTATGTAAATTAGAAAGCAGTATTAATATTTGGAAATGTTATTTTTTAATATGTTTAGAGATCTTTTCAATGTATGCAATTATTTTAATTCAATGCCAATAATACTGAGTCAATACAGAATTATCATTTGGACTGACTTTATTTGGGCAATGGTGTGTTTTTGCTATAAATTGATTATTCTAAAAGAGACAAATCCATTTTGTCAATGTACAGGATAACATTAATGGAAAGCGATTTTTGCACTCCATTTAATTATTAGTGAAATTATCAAAAGCATTGAAAAAAATTGCTACCTTTATGCATATTTGGAATGTGCTGGAGGTCTCCATCAACTGCTGAAGCTTAGAAAATCTTAACAGAGGTCAGTTAGTTGCAATTAAAATTTAACACTGAAATTGTGAGATGTCGTAAGTGTTAAATATTTATCACCCTTTAAAGATTTAGATGAATTATATGATGTAGAATTTGTCACTAGTATTTTTCCAGTTGAAATAATAATATTTTATAAATAACATGTTAAATAAAATGTAATTTTACAATTAGTTGCTCCAGTTTCCCTCTTGGGTGCAGTGTGGCTCCCGCAGGCACCAGGTCCCCGGGTGGTCTGCACAGCTTTCTACTGAGCAGAGCCTTCTGGCCCTGAACACCAGGTACGCAGCACGGTAGGGGAAGAAGTTCCCTGGGTTTCGGAATGCCATGGAGGGATCGTGATTTTGTATTGGGATTGGTTGAAAAGTCTAAAGGCTAAGAAGTATGCTTTCATTCCAGTGTTTTCATTTTCTAGGGAAAGATACAGCATCATACACGCGATCCCTAAGTATTTCCAGGGCATACATGAGCTACGAAATGAGTGAATATATGTATCCATGCTCAGGTGAAAACATGCTTGGGGGAGTTTCAGGCTAAATAAAATAGGAAGCGTTTCTCTCCGGTGCTGTATGTGAGGCGGACAGCTTCCTTTCCTGTTTCGCTTTTCTGTGTGCTGATAGTACCCTCCTGGGGCCAGCGCTCTGATTCGGTCGTCACTGCGTCCCGGGGGCGCACGCTGTACCCTCTGCGCTCCTGTCTTTCAGTTTTCTCTCTAACAGCTCTACTTGCTCCACTGGTGAGTGGGGAGTCCAATCCTGGGGCTGTAGGGATGTGTGTGAAGGACCCTGAGCACCGGATATGTGAAATCGATGCCAACATGTCAGTCACATATCTCCCAGCCAGAGCACCCAGGCGCTGGCCTCCTGAAGAGCCCCCAAGGCTGCACTTTGGGGCAGAGTGAAGAGCCCATGTCGGTAAGGACAGCTTTGGGGAACCAGAACTCCATAGATGGGCTTGCGCCATCTCAGTAATTCCACAGCCTTACATGGGATTGGAACCCACCTCTCAGGCAAGAGCAGAAAGTGAACATGTTTCAGGGGGCCTGCCGCTTAGCTCAGTTGCTTAAGCGCCTGCTCATGCAGACACAGTCAGGAGCGGGATACCATGGTTTGATCCCCAGCTCCACGTGCCTTACCAGACCCGCCCTTAAGGCAGACTGAGCCAGCTTAAAAAAAAAAAAAAAATCCTTCTCAGAAAGTGAACGTGTTTCTCTGGTAAAGAAAGCAAGCAAAGTTGCTGTGGGTGGGTGGGAAGGAGGGAGGGAGGGA
>NW_004524677.1:8039542-8060954 GCF_000260255.1 Octodon degus
GGAGGGAGGGAGGGAGGGAGGGAGGGAGGGAAGGAGGGAAGGAGGGAAGGAGGGAAGGAGGAAGGGGCCTCTCATGAGTCCATCTGCAGTTCCGTTTGCTCAGTCGGGCAACTAGCACAGAGTGTTTGCCTCAGTGAAAGGCCTTCAGCTACGGCTCCTCCCCCTCAAAATATTCAGTTGTGAATTAAAATGTTTATGTTTATCCTAGTCATGTCCTCCTCTCACGAAGTGCTTAGATTTGTTTTGGTCCAAGGAACCCAATGAAATCACATATTAAAACTTCTCTTATTTCCAAAGCAGCTAAGAGATCATATGTTGAGTTTAAAACATTCACGATAAGATTTTCAATAAATGAAAATGATGAAATAGTGGATTAAATGTTTCCGTCCTGTCTTCTCCTTTTCATGTTATTATTTCCTGTCCCATCAGCGCTGTGGTGCTCTGTTTCATAGGCACACCATGCCTTCTGGAGGCTTTCCCACTCCACAGCCTGGCGTGGTGTAGGGAATCAGTCGGGCATTTCGGTCTTGGAGTTTTGAATGGAGCAGTGGACTGTCTTCTTGCAAGGGACGAGGGACAAGGGAAGGAGAAGTGATTCTGAGGCAGGTGTGCACGGTGAAGTTCAGACTCCCCCCACCTTTTGTCAGAGTGGATCACACTCTACACTGCCAGTTAGAGAAATATGACAGGTGCACGCCAGACTGCGGCAAGCGTGACGTGCAGAGAAAGAGACAGCAAGACTGGTGTTTCGGTGGGATCTTGAGCAGTAGGTGGCAAGAAAGAGTGAAGAGTCACCAGCAACAGCATGTGAAAAGGCACGCCTTTCAGGCTGGAGTCGCCTTGGTGTAACAGTGTGCACAGAACACATCTAGGGCTCAGGTTTTATCCTGGACAATACACACACACACACACACACACGCACAGACACACACACACACACACACACACACACACACACACAGAGTTTCCCCTGCTGAGCCTCTAAAATACAAAGGACACAACTGATAACCGAAAGTCACACTGAGTTTTCTGACTGTCACGAATACACAGCTTCTTCTTTTAGAAATCTTGCTGCTTTCACCCGGACCAGTGACCAACACACCATGTGCTTATGACACACACCTGTTGGGGGTGAGCTTACAGAATAAAACCTGATGTCATAATACTTTTCATAGGGATTTTACGTAGTCTGTATTTTTAATAATGCATCACAGTTTAGATTTAAAGTGCACCTGCAAATCTCATGTTTCAGGAGATGGGTCTTTCAGTCAGGGACTGTATCCTAGGGGTGCTCGGCATCTTGGGATTTAAGACACATCGATCCCTAAGTGGACCACAGAAGTTGGGGCTGCTTGGTAGAGGGGGCCCCTGGAGGTGTGACCCGGAAGACGTGCCCTTGTCCTTGCCCTTTCCTTGCTCTCTGCTTTGTGGCTACGCCGGGTTGAGCAGCAGTCCTCTGGCAGGTCCTTCTACACAAAGGCTCCTGTGGTGGACCAGGTGACTATAGATGGCTCACTCTGAAACCATTTGTCAAGTAAATCATTCCTTCATTCTTTTTAAAATATCAGATATTTTGTGTCAGAGACAAGAAGGAAACTTCAGTGTGCTGTGTGCTTTCATTGGCCTTTTAACCACAGAGAGCAACAAAGCGTTCTAGCTGTACACACGCTCCCCTCAAAGGCCCACCTGCAGCGCACACAGCCTCGCTGGATGAGCCTGCGTGTGTGCCCTGTGCACAGGTGTGCAGTGATCTATCAGGCAACTGCAGCGTGTGCTGCTGCTGACCCTCATAAGGAAGGGAAGAGACCTTTTGGCTTAGGAGTAACTTGAGCGTGGTAAGAGATGAAGAGAAAGGTATGCTCCTGAGGAGCATGGTGAGGCTGGGGGACGGCAACACACAGGGGAGGACTAGCATGTGTGTGGCCCTGGGTTTGGTTCCCAGCTCCCCAAATGTAGTTTAGCCTGGCGTAGTGGTGCCTGTCTGTCTTAGCACTCTAGGAGGTTGATGCAGGGTGGTGATGTTTTTCCAGAGCTGGGGTGACTTAGTGACATAAGAAGAACCTGCTTAAAAATATAAAAAATAATGAAGAAGTCTGGTAATATAGGAGACCCTGAGTTGGATCCTCCGCACAGCCATTTGAAAAACAAACATAAACAAACAAACATCAACAAATGAAGGAATGAAAAAAGAAACAAGCTGGGGACAAGGTTCAGATTTATTTTGAACTATTTAATCTGTAGTGTCAGGCATCAGATTTTATGCCTCCATTAAATTCTCATTACAGCCTATGGATCCGGTGATACTATTTTCTCTTGCTGTACCTGAGAAATCTTACGTTTACTTAAGTCAGCGAGCAGAGCCCTGCTGGCTTGGTGTTCATGACCAGAGAGCACTCGTGCTCCTCGCTGCCAGGGAAGACTACTTTTATCATTAAATCTTTATTTGTCAGCATATGGGAAAGTAAACTGTACTCCAGAAAGTATAGTACTGGTTTCTGGAGTTACTTGATGCAAATCACGTCTTGTCAGAACCAGCTCAACACATCAAAGTAATGCAACTTTACTACAGTGAGCTGCAGATTTATTTACATTTGATTTTTTAATGTGCATCTGTGTGTGTGTGTGTGTGTTATTGGGAACTGACCAGCAGGCTTTTACCCTGAGTTACATTGCCACTGGCTTTTTTTATTTTTCAAATTTTGAGACTAGGTCTCACTAATTCAGTAAATTTTCCACTCTGGGCTCAAACTTGTCATTATCCTGCCTCAGCCTCCCAGAGAACTATGATTACAGGTTGAATCACTAGACTTAGGTAAACTGGAAATGTGTTAATTTATTTACTTAAATATTGATGTGACTCTAGAATACCGTATTTTGTAGATATAATTGAATGCTCATAAATTATGGTTTGAGTTCAATATTTTTAATATACTTATTACTTTGATCATCCTGCCTTCATAAAAGAATTGAAGAGATCACAATATATTACATTATCTAATTTTTCTTTTATTTAAAACTGAACCCTTAATATTGTCTACAATGTGCATTAGACTACTTCTTAATTGAAATAGGTTTCATTTGAATTTAGCTAGATGACTTTATTAATTTCAGCACAAAAGTACACAAATATTTGGTTTAAAATTCCATGTCATACTAAGAATATTCTCTAGGGGCTGTTGTTTGAATTGCAGTCTTTATCCTATTTAAGGGAAATTAATTAATGACTTAATTCCACAATTTAAAATAAGTCAGTATGGAGACAGCTTTATTAGCATAGCTAAAACTTTATATCCTTGGGGGCAACCAAGTCAGGGGCCAGGCAGTTTGTCTTCAGGGTGGGGTAGAGCCAAAAGAGATGAACGACAAAGAAGTGCTCGAGTCAGGGTTTTCTTTTCCAAACCTATTTAAAAATCTGTGGAAATTCTTTCTGTATCTAACTGTGTGTCACCAAGAGCAGAAACTGAATAAGCTTGATTTATTATCTAATCTCGGAATGCCAGCACCCTCCAGATTACCACGAGAGACCTATTCATCAAGTTTGGAAGAGCAGATCAACTTTTTTGGGACTAGCTCTTTGTGTGGCATTTTTGGGTTATCAGATCAATGCCGTCATGTGAGTGGCCTTGAGATGCCGCAAAAGCTATGACTTTATGTCTGAATTATTAAATATGATGTAAAACTTTTGAGATAATTTTTGAAATTCTTTATTCTTTCCAAGTGACAATCAAGTGATATTTCTGAGAATAGGACAATAAATCAATTTGAGGTTAAAAATATGAGTGAAATCAAATTTATCTGTGTTCTTTTATTTTCCTGGAATCTTTTTTTCGTTTTATATTTTTAATATGGTGCGATGTAGAGAATGTAGAAGAGAAATAATGCAGAAAAATGACACATCACATAATCTATATGTGTCTGTAATAATATGTAATACAAAGTGAATCATCTAGAATTTTATTATAGAGCTTTTCCTATTAATAGGTAGCTGAAATAGCTCCCTCACATACTTCTACATTGTCTGTCTGGTTCTTTGTTTCATATCCCAATCTTTATCTTTCTCCTCTGAGTCCCTTCCTGCCCAAGCCACAGACTTCTACGTTTAGGCCAATGCCTATGTTCTTCCCACAAACTACTTTCCACCTACTTACTGGACACATAGATGAAATCCTCTGACTTGGGGAGGATTTCTTTTCAGTGTTGTTTTTCAGGGTCACCTGGAATGAAGGAAGTCACAATACAGCCATAATTATATTTAACATGTACTCATACTAAGCCAAGAAATCCTTTAACCATGTTCAGACTTTTACATCCTCCAGTGTTTGCTTATAAAGGCCAAGGCCCATCCTTGGTGCCTTAAGTGGGCGAATCTTCTGTACAGTGAAAGTTTGTAAAGGAAATGGGTTTGCTTTAGCTGTACTTGCAGTTGCATTGTGCCTTCTGTGTTGTGTCCCATCCCTTGTACATGGCTCCTCTCTTGATAAGCTGCTGTGCTTGCACTTGACTTCAGGACTCTATAGTTTAGCAGAACTAAGCTCTTAGGGAACAATTCTGGCACATAGGCTTTTAATGTCTCATGATCAGATGCTGCATTTCTACTAAGGCCTTGAAGCAGACCAAGAGCTATTGTTCAGAATATTGAATGAATCTCTGGCACAGATGGTTAGTCCTTGCTAGAAAATCTTGGAGGATCTACATAGCAGTTCTCCTACTGTGCTTTCTTGTTACCATCACAGGGCGTTTCTTTACACCACTGTGGAAAACATATTTTTTGCCAGGTTCTCAGTCGAGTCAGCACAGCAGGTTGCCATAGCTTGTCCTCCTAGAGTCTTTTATTTTTTCTTTTTGTAGTATTCTGAGCTCACTTTGTGGTAACAGCCTTCCTTAAAACTCAATAAGCAAGCCAGGGCCACATTCACAAATAGGAACTAATCTGACCATAGAACCTGATAATCACTATCAGGTACTGTGTTTTTTAAGGTAAAAGTGAGATATATGATAATCTGTGAGTTGCTTTGCCAGAGGTGTCTGGCTAGATGTGAGATCTGTACATCTGTAAGCCTTTAGGGCCATGGAAAGCCTTTGCAGCACCATACATTTTATTTTATAGCCACTGTGATTGTGTATGTCTCATTCAAGATGTTTAAATGTTTATTTGCTTTTTATTTATCTAGCCTGATGGGCATGCAATTTAATAGTCTAAAGAATGTATGGATAATCACATAATGTGTGTGTGTGTGTGTATATATATATATATATAATGACATTTTAGTTATTTTTAAAATATGTAATAGATTACAAAACTGACATTTCTTCTAATACTTTGAAGGTTTTTTTTACAACTTAATTAAATTTCATTAAAATTTAAAAATTATTGAGTAGTCAGTTGATTCCATAAGGAGCTTCATTTAGCAGCACCAACTTGAGGCCCAGCAAGAAGCTTTCCAGCAGCTCCACATGGAGATCACAGCCCACTAGCTGCTCCGGGAGTGAGCAGCCCACGCAGCCTGCTGGGTGTGCGCTCACCGTGTCACTATCCTCAGACCCTGGGCTGCTCCTGGAGTTCTAGCATCTTGAGATTCGTTTTGTAGACAGCTGTGAGCACATGTTCTTGGACATTTCAGAGGTTCCACTTCAAGTCTATCTTCCTAGACATTATTCTTCTTGGTCTCTTGAGATATAAAGATGAGGCATTTTTTCTTTTAAGACACAGAAAATCAAAACCAAACAAACCTTAAGGCAATGTTTTATTTGTTCACCAGTTGGAAAGAAAGACAATCTGTTTTCTAGAAAACTGCACTGCAGAAGCCTTCCCAGCTTTGGCGTCTTGGAAATTTCTCTTCTCCTAGCTTAGGAGCAGAGTGGTGCTCAGATCCAATGGTGTTCTTGTCCTTGAGCTACTTCAGTGCTTTTCTAGAGACCAGAAGCTCTGACTGTGCTCTGTGCCAGTGACATAGTGGTAGACACATATCACAGCCAGTGTGCATAGTGATGGAGAAAAGGTATATATAAATTATAGAAAACATTCGTGGTATATACATTGCTTTTATTCCCATTGCTTGGAGACTTAAATATTAAGTTTCCTAATTATGTACGGATTTGGGGCATAGAGGATTCCTGTTTGTGTTGCTTTGAATCATGCCTTTCAGAGTTGCATAACAAGAGCATTAATAAATACACTTCCTTGTTTGTGACCATAATGCTGATTGAGGAGATAGGCTTCAATATTTTTTTGCAACATGCTCTAGAAGGTGTAATTATAGCTGACAAAAAAGAAACTCTACTTGAAAGAATGTGATGTATTCCTTGTAACTTGCCACAAAAGTATGTAATTATTCTCACAGTTATTTAAATTTCAGGATTTGTTCCCTTGAAGCCTGAAAGCCCATCTGTGCCTGAGTCTCATTTCCCTGATGTGAAATGCTACAGCACTCAATACTGGCATCTTTTCAACTGCAGAGCCACATTCAAATTATTTCAGTTTGTATTCACTGCAAACCCAAGAATCACAGCTAGCACCCTCTGAGTTCTCCGGCCTTATTTTCTCCTGATTCTCATGGATGTATACAGCAGCCGGATCTGATCTCTTTTCCAAGACTACTTCCTGTCTAATCTGTCTCCTACCTAAGCCCTTGCCTCCTTGGGACTCACTGCTAACTTGAAGGCCAAGTGGGGTGAGTAGAGAACAGAAGGTGAGGGACACGGAATGGGGTAGGACAGCCAGATATTATCCTTTTCTTCTCTTAAAAACAATCTTTAATATTTAGGCTAGCAAACCAAATCAAATCAAACAGCACCAAAATCAAACTAATGAACCAATCAAAAAAAAAAAAAAGAATCAAAATGTATTCTCACTGTAAAGCATTTTAAAAAAATGTCTTTTTTCAAAAACAAACAAACAAACAAATAAATAAATACAGGCTCTGCCCTCTTTCAGCCAATCTTTTTTTTTTCCTTTTTTCTTTCTTTCTTTCTTTTTTTTTTTTTTTTTGTGGTACCAGGGATTGAACTAAGGACCCTGCTGTTGGCAGGCAAGTGCTTATTCTACTGAATCAGTCAACTTTCTGATGATGATTGACCAGTAGGTTAAAGTGATGGTCACTGGCAACAATACAGATCCATGGAGGCCTGAGAGTGTTAGTGAGGAAAAAGAAATTAGAAAGACCATCAGTCTGTACTGAATTAGGATTTTTCCTTTTTATTAGTCCTCAGTGACAGATGATAGACCAATGATAGATAGATAGATAGATAGATAGATAGATAGATAGATAGATAGATAGATAAGACAGACAGACAGGATGAATGGATAGATAACAGATAAATAATAGACAGACAGAATGAACCACGGAAACGTGCTTTCTATGCTGTTGTTATTTTCTTACAGTATGCTATGCTTGCCCTGTTCCCTCCCAACTTTGTGTAAGGTACCTTACATGCATGCATGGTTTACATCCCTTAACCTTCCTGCCTTGGCCAGCTTAAACTCACATTCATACTCTGTTTTGTTTTTGATACAGGGTCTCATTACACAGTTCAGACCCATAGTGATCCTCCTGCCTCAGCCTCCCCAGCGCTGGGATTGCAGGTGTTCGCCACTACTCCTGGTTTCAAGGCCAGACAGTGTTCCAGGCTGTCACAGCATGGGGTACCAGGGTCTGAACTCAGATAATTGCACTTGCCAAGCAGGCACTTAGACCCTTGAGCTATCTCCCCAGTCCTATACTCTGTGTTTAAGGACTTCATACCTTTGTTTCTAGAATTTCTAATATTCCACAGTCTATCCATTTTAAGGATTTGACTTAAATTTAATTTGCACTTTCCCAGTCGGCCTATTTTGTCAGTTTTAGATTTCATTATTTGTATTTGTTATTGCTGGTGACCTCATTCACTCTTTTGCCTGGGTTATTTCTGCCTTTGTCTTGAATGAGAAACTGTTTTATAACTGCACGAGGATAGATGTCAATTTGTGGAAAACCAAGAGCAGTGCAATTGATTTCTGTCCATAGAAATGCAAATTGGATGTGCACAAATGCAATTCGTTATTGCCCTGTGAATGCTGACTAGTTTTGCTAGTCTTGAGTCCCATGTACACGAACTTTTGCACTCCTTGTCCGACTATAAATGTGTGTGATTTGAGTTCTCTTTTTAAATGATGTGACAATTTTCCATAATTTTATTGATAAACAAATAGCAACAAGACAGTTTCAAATCAAATTGGTAGGACAGTTTCAATAGTTAACACATTGCATACATTCCTCCCAGTGGTTATTTGCTGTACAAGATGCGGACATGATATCCTATCTACAAACACCATTAGAACAAATCACTCTATTCATTAAGAGAGTGAACTATATATCTATCCCAACCACCGTGAATACACAGATACAGAATGGACATTCATTTGTATACACTTTTTTATTAAGTTCCGTTATTTGAATATTATAGGTGTGTTAACTCAGCAAAATAATCAAAAGAGTTCATTACTCCATAATAGTATTGGGTTTTCCGCTTCACTGGCAATGTCAGAAATTGTTGACCTGAGTCCCCCACAGCTCAACATAACAGCATGGCTTTACTTCTTATATTTCATTTTTATACTTTTCTGCTGAGTGGTTAAGACCAATGTAAAGCAGGACCTATGCAACAAGAGTTGTAGCTTTTGGGTCTGATAAGGTCAGTGAAATCCCCTCAGGATTTATCTTGAGATCCTGTACCTCAGATTGTTTTTCAGTGTCAGCCATGTGGATGAGTCACGGCCATTGCTTGGCCAATGTGCTTTCTGTGAAGGCCTGAGGGAATGTTTTCTCTCCATGTGACTCTCCTTAGGCACACTCTACATCATCGATCACTTTCCTCTTTGGCCCCATAATCTCCTTGATCAGAAAATTTGGGACACTACCGAGTTACATGACGTTACAGTACAAGTTCTCATATGTCCTGAGTCTTAATTGACCTTAGAAGGCTAGGGCCAAAATGTTGGCTTTCCTTGAAGCCCTCCTTTTTCTCTAATTTTGGTCTGCAAACTTAGGTTGTTAACCATCCAGAAGACAAGCTTATTGTTATTACCATATAACTTAGGCTGTTAAGCTTAACCTCACTATCTGTCTGCATATCAAACATCTTAGGCATAATATAGAACAGGTATTTTTCATCAAGTATTGATATGTTGAATTTAAGTCCCTACAGAATATGATAAAAAACATTTAAAAGTTAGAACAAATTTTAAAAATAGAATTTTCCATTTTCTAATTTATTAATTAATTAAATTATGGTGACCTGACAATTTAGTCTACATTTAAAGAAGTTGTGAATTTCACCTCTCAGGAAAAGTAATTCTTTATGTTCTTTTCTTTAACATTTCATCCTGGTTCAACAGAAGCTGGCCCCATCCCTGAGCCAGATGCCCCTTCCCAGGCTGTGCGGGAAGCCAGCAAGGTAGCAGTCCAGGCATCCAGGCCTGTGCAGGCCCAGGGCAGCTTCCTCAGGGCGGAGGGCTCCCAGCCCGCAGGCGGGGCAGGGGCTCTCAGCTGGTCAGTCACTGTTCCCAGGTCCTCTCCTCTCCTTAGTTTTTATTAGGGAGTCCCTTTAGCCCTTATTGTTAGTGTTTCTAAAGCAGATAATGAATAATCCCAAAGAAATGTTGGTCTGATTTCTTTTTCTGCCTGCCTGCCTTCCTTCCTTCCTTCCTTCTTTCCTTCCTTCCTTCCTTCCTTCCTTCCTTCCTTCCTTCCTTCCTTCCTTCGTTCCTCCTTCCCTCCCTCCCTCCCTCCTTCCCCCCCCTCTTTCTTTCTTTCTTTTTTTATTTGAAGACCAAGCCTTTCACACTGAGTCACAGCCCCAGCCCTTTTATGCATTTCTCAAGTTTTGCAGTGGACTGTCGCTGGGCCAGGCAGCCGCTCAGTCTGAGCTCCAGCTTGCAGTTCTCCCACCTCGGCCTCCCAGAGCCCTGCGACTGCCAGTGAGCACCACCACCTCACTGCTCTTTGCTGAGTCTTTTATACTTACTGTCCACTCACTGCATTTAAAGAACATTGTATCAGCATTCATAGAACACAAAACAGAAGGGAGTTTTGATCTTCCAGGTTCTGAGTTCCTGCCCACGTGTGTTCCAGCTGTTGATTAAATTACAAGGTCATCCCTTACACAGCTCTTATTCTGTCTCAATTTTAACTTTATTTGGCTTATCTTTTTCAGTTGTTTCTAATCTCTACACCTGTATTTTCCACAGGAATTTAAAATCTGTAACCATCAGTCACTCTACTTACCCTCCTCCTGGTGCCTGCCGGGGCACTTTGCCTGTGAATCCTCAAGGACCTCACATACATAGAAAACTGAAACATTTATCCTTTGGTATCTGGTTAATCTCACTTCACATGATGACCTCACGTGTCGACTATGTAGCATATTCTAAAGAGGAGGTCTTTATTTTTAAGTCTAAATAATACTCAGTGTACATCTCTTCATCCACTAGTGGATTCCTTTGGGAGCTTCCACATTAAATTTTTATGAATAATGCTTGTGAACATGGATATGTAGAGAATTTTGGCATTGATTTTAATTTTGCGACATATACTTAAATGCTTAAAACTGGATTAATTGCTGGATCCTACATTTATTCTATTTTAGTTTTCATTCTCACAAGTTCTCTCTCTCTGTCTCTCTCTGTCTCTCTGTCTCTCTGTCTCTGTCTCTGTCTCTGTCTCTCTCTCTGTCTGTCTCTGTCTCTGTCTCTCTGTGTCTCTCTGTCCTCCTTCTAGTAGTGCCTGTAATGTGTACAATGTAATATCTTATTTCAGTTTTGGTTTGTGTTTGCCTAAGTATTCGTGATGTTGAGTGACTTTTTACAGGATTACAGATCCTTATATGTTGTGTGTATATGGAGAATATTTGCTTACCAATATTTGCATTGGATTGGTTTTTATTTTTTCTCAGTATACATTTATATTATGTTAACTATTAAAAATAGTATGTGAATTTGATCACGGAGGAAAATCATACATGAAATTACATATTTTCAGAAACAATATGCTTTTGGAAATAATATAATATATATTGTATAAATTGTATTTTTATAAAAGACCTTATATCTACTGAGATTTATGTGTTTTAACTGTTTACTTAAGTTTGCCTTTGAACATTTCTTAATTATTTAATATTTCTCACAAATCTAAATCAATACAAATTTCCTTTCATTATTTTGAAATAAAAATTATCAAACACTAAAATTTCAGGACTGATTTCCTTATGGGTACTGGGGATTGAACCTAGAGCCTTTTCACTTCACTATATCCCCTGCCTTTTAATCTTTTCTTTCTTTATCACCTATGTTTTTTGATGTGACTTTCCAGACATCATTTCCAAATCTTCTATTTTTAACATGCCTTTCAAGTAGCAAACCATTCATTAAATTACACATTTATACAGGCATTGTGCTTTCAGAAAGATTTAAGAAATAATATGTAACATATGCCATGCTGGGCTCAAGCTGGTAGTCCTCCAGCCTTGGCCTCCCAGGCGCTGGAAGTACAGCACGGAAGTTGACGTTTGCAAGGCAAACGTTGCGCAGCCCTGCGTTTCCACCAGAGAGCCTGTCTTTTCAAAGCACTACACTGTGTCACCTCTCCAGGTTGCAGCTCAGCAAGGGGAGACTTCATCATTTAGACTTCATCTAATCCCTTAGAATCAGAAAACAGATCCTTTATGATCTGTTTAGGTTTGATGGCTGTTTTAAGCACAGAAAAATTATTCCTGCTCCTCTGTACTAGGGCAAAGTAACTTTTAACTTTTAAGGGGTAAGGTGTGGATAAGAATAATTAGAATGTGTAGTCCCTGGGAAGATCAAGGGTAATGTAGGAAGTTGGCAATACTTTTGGTGATTAATATCATATTAGCTAGCATGGTGGATGCTAAATAAATGAGAATAAATGAGTACTAGACTGGCATCCAAAACACAGTGAATCAATATTGGTAGTTGTGTCTTGCGTTACCATCTATTTTTGTTAGTGTGGCTAGGAGGTGTATCGCCTAAAATCACTGAAGTACAAAATTTTACAGTGTGTGTCACAAACCAGCTGAGCTAACGTAAATGAAATACACCGCTGCTTGTAAGCGCTGTAGATTTTCACGCCAAGGCATTAATTGGGCCCAGCAGTTCTAAGGCTGTATTTATGGTGGAAGATCTTTAGCACTGTGTTTGCATGATCTGTTGTATGTTTTATAAATAACCCTGACAAGAGCTCCTTAGAAACAGGGTTCCAGTTGGCTTCCAGGACTCACCGTATTGGTGACACAGGCGAAGGCCTTTCACACCACTCAGTGGGATTTGGTCATCAGTGTAAGGTTGAAAGCACTTGGAACTCTTGTACCCAGCTCAAAGTGACTAATGATGTCAAAACCAGCTATTTAAAAAAAATACAGCAACATGGGCCAACAATAGATGGGATATGTCTTCTAAATTCTAAGATCTATTTATTAACTGCTCACTATGCTTAGTAAAGTATCTGCAGGTGTCTCCTGTAGCCCCAAATGGCATTTGTAGTCTAGCTCAAAGTTATTTCGAATGTATTAATTAATGCAATGCACTAATTACTGTAACTGTCCTACTAACCTGTTTTGAAGCTGTCTCATTGCTACTTCTTTCTCAATGAAATTAATTAAAAAAACCAAAATTATTAAATTATTTTGACATTATTTTAGTCTATAAAATTTCCAAAATATACTCATTAGATAGATAGATAGATAGATAGATAGATAGATAGATAGATAGATAGAGGTAGATAGATAGATGACATCCCCTGCACAGAGGTCCCGCAGGCCATATTTCTGAACTGCTGCAACTCCTTTAGGTCCTCAGCAGCTAGGAGTAGCCTAGCAGCCCAGTCCTAGTTTCTGTGCTTTCATTAGATTTCACCAGTAGAACTTCAGAAATGTTAGTTTTCATCACATTAAAGGTGTACACAACCAGTAGAGACGCATCCTCTGATCTTTATCTTTCTGCTCTCTCTCATTTCAGCTGCCTTGACAGCTCCCTCCATGTGAAATAATTCCATGAGCTTCACAGCAAAGGTGGCAGAGCAGGTAGAATGAAAGAAAGAGCTCTGGCCCTTGATGGTTTTCTTGGGTGGTCATGTTATTTTTGATACCTAAGTATGTCTATCGTTGGGAAATAATAGCTATTTTTCTCTATGCCACTATGCTTTTACTATCATATAATCAAGTGGCTTCTGGTCATGAGCCCTGCTGTGTCCCATCCTGTATTATTACTTCGTGTGCTTTGTGATCATAGAGGGTCCAGTGGGGCACTTCCCTACTTGTGTTCTTCTCTGATGTAATATTTCTTCAGCAGAGTTGTCTTGCAATCATTGGTAGTGAGGAGGCAGAAAGGGGCGTCTCATTAGGTAGACAGGACAATTGCATCAACTCTGCAATTAGTACAGGACGAATGTTAGCCTTCGGTTGACCTTTCAGTCCATTGTACCACTTCTCTCCTGTGTCTCTACTACTAGATAGCAAGTGGACCCAAGCTTTCAATATTTGTAATGAGACTATATAGTCTAGTGTACCTTCAACATCCATAACAAATAGCTTGTGCTGAAATAAGAATATCTAGTAACACTTAGTGTCCTGAACATAGTGAATTATTTACTTCTCTTCATTGATTTTACATAGGTGCTTCTGGTTAGCAGTTGACTCTTCAATCTATGGATTTCACTCCTTTCATCTTTGGGGTTTAGCTTTCCCATATACTTTATACAATTTTCAGGAAAAAAGAAAGATTGAAAAAAGAGGAAAAAGAATATGAGGGAAGGTCACTTGTTTCTTGGGGGTTTTGGAAAGGGAAATGGAACATGTCACACTTATCCACAGAGTGAGGTATCAAAACCCTTTGTGCAAATGATTTATTTGTTATTGTTTTCTTCTTCATTGTTCCACATATTTCTTCTTCACTGAGTAGCTGATTTTAGTTCCATAAAGTCTATATCATCTAACCATGTAAATTCTCTTATTTATAAAGAAGTTTAAACATTGGCAGAGTTTAAAGAGTGTATTTGGATTATGTGCATCCATTTTAAAACCCTAAAGCACAACAAAAGGAATGTGTTTCCTCCTTTTCCTTCCTTAATCTCCCTGTGATCCTTCTGCTTGGAATGCTTCAAATCCATTATTTAATCTGATTTCTCTTTCTTACAAATTTATCATAATATTTTGTTTTCAGATGCTCACATTGTTTTGCTAATGAACTGATTGCAAGAGTCTATACAAGAAATAAAAAATAATTCTGAGTTTTTATTTATGTGCTAGTCTTCCTATCCATCTCTAATAATAGAAAACATTTTTTTCACCAACTTTGCTGTTGTAATAAAGATATGCTTAGGCTGTGATTATTGAACTTTTGTCCAACAGTGAAATGAAATACGCATGCAGTTGAGACTAGGAAGAAGCCAGAATTTGCAGCAAGCTACCCTCATAGCAATGGTACTTTGGAAAGCTGAGGCTTAAGCATCAAGAGTTATGGCAAGACAATAATCCTCCAAATGTTCACGTCTGGAGAAATCTATGTGGAGAAACAAACAACAGCAGGAAGGTTACGAGAAAGCTTTTGATGCCCTTGACGCTGGGCCAAAACCCAAGAGTATGGAGCACATCAGAGCGAATGCTCCTCTTGTTTTTGTTTTTGCCAGAGTGATTAAAGCATTATTGGAAGCCAGAAGGTGTGAGTGAAGGGATTTTTTTAAAATAGACTTTTCATTAACAGGACATATCAGATAGGGCCAAACCTTTAAGCATATTTTTTTCCCTTCTTATAAAAGCTAACATTGTCCTTTTAAAATTTGATTCTTAGGAAAACACCACTTTTTATTAAATACAGTAAAGGAAATATGTAGGAAAGGTGTCATTTTGGTGGGTGATGTGTTAAGAAACAGTAGGCTTTTCCTAGATTAAAGGTCATTTTAGATAGGCATTGATATCAATCCAAGTTTTCTCTCTGTATGACGATACTTGCTTTCTAGAATCCTGCATGTATGAGGTTGAAATATGTGGAAAGTATCAGGAAGCTGTTCAATTAGATATTATCCCAATATGAGGAAGCCTCGGGACTGGGCAAAAAGCTCAATGGTCTAAATGCCAGCCTGGAAAGCTCAAGGTCCTGAGTTTGATCCCTGGTGCCACATATTAGGCCAGCTCTGCATCCCTGGGCACGCCATGTGGCCAGAAACTGGACGTGGTGGTGTACACCTTTAACCCCAGTGCTGGGGAGTCTGAGACTGCAGGATCACTATGAGTCATAGCTACATAGCGTGACCCTGCACCAAATAAATTAAATAAATTAAATAAATAAATAAATAAATAAATAAATAAATGATTTTAAAAAATTTTAAATTATGTGAGGAAGCCTTTTTGACTCTGTTTTTTGAAGAAGAATTCAATCCTGGGTGATCTGGTAAACTGGAAAAGCAGTGGGTTAAGAGTGGTGGGTGTTTAAGGTGACCCTGCAAGCCTGTGTCCTTCTCACTATGCACCCTGGCCCTCCTGTGGGAAGGTCAGTGTTTTCTCTTCTGTAAGAGCAGCTTTCTCAGCAAACAGCTGACCAGCACCCTTTCATTTCTGGTGCCAATTAAAACTTGCTTGTGTTGACTTCCCGTCTCTTTTTTAACTTACTTTAAATGCCTGCATTCCTGGTTTGAATGAAATAGGAACCTTTGTTGTAGAAAGGTGGACACTGATTCTTCCTCTTCCAGCATTTTCTGTGCTGCACAATGACACCATTGTAACTTGGCTGATTCTTCATCACTTTTTCAGTACTTCTGAAGAGTGCCATCATACAAAATAGTCCTTATTTTATTATTTTTTTATTTTATTTGGTTTTTTTTTTTTTTGGCAGAACCGGGGATTGAACTCAGGCCCTTGCGCTTGCCAAGGAAGCGCTTATTCCACTGAGCCATCTCCCAGGCCCCCAAAATAGTCCTTATTTTAGAAAAGACTTAATGATATCTTATTCTGAGCCGATTCTGTTTCTTAATGTTTTCATATTGCTTTTAAGAAATTAATGAATTTAAGCAATCTAAGGAACAAAGCTATAGGTCAAATAATCACAGACTCCCTAGGTTCCAAGCCACTTAGAAATCCTCTTTACATGCAAACCCATTAGGAAAAGGGAATGTTTGTGAGAAGAGGACGAATTCTTCTTGCATGGAATCCAGACACAGGTGGAATGGTTACCTTTCCCAAGTGCGCCACTTTGAGCTCCTGTGTACCCCTTTGTACTCAGAGTCACCAGTCAGAAGTTGGAGAGAGATGACGCTCATGAAGGAGGTTGCAGGAGATGTTTTCATTGGCCATGTCCCATGGTACAGCAAGCGACATGATTGGCTAGAATTTAGTTAGACAGCTACATCTCATTGGGGTTGGAAATAGAACCTAGATGTGAGAACAGAAAATAAGATGAGAATGTGGAGATTGTGGGGCTTGCTAATTAGCAGGCAGAATATAATAGACAAAAGAGAATTATTTTTTCTTCTTTTCAAACTGCTAAAAAATTAACAGAAAAACATTCTCTTTTTTGAAATTGAAACATTTCAGGTGAATGTCAAAGTTTTCTTTGATCACTATTATAGTTCTGCCTGTACTCTCTCAGGTACAACTGCAGTAAAGAAAAAAAAAAAACTGTCATTAACAGACTCCTTTGTCTTTAATATGAAGAAACACTCACTCTGGGAAACTAGGTCAGGGGCACAGGAAGCATCCTTTATAACAAGAGCAATTATGTAATGCTTGCTACACGCTGTCTGTAGTTCTAAGAACCTGGCACATATGAAGGCATCCAGCCATAAGGACTTGTTCAAGCTGTAGTTCATGTTGTCATCCCCACTCATTGATGAACAAACTGAGACGCAGAAAACTTAATCCTTAAGCTCACAGTATCAGTAACCTGTTGGTGTGATACTGTCGGGTAAGCCTGCTCCCTCCAGAATCTACTGTTTTCCAGAATGTTCTACTGTTTCTGATAAAAGTGGCACAGTGTGAAATCCAATTGCAGAGAAGTAATAGAGATGCGAATTGCCTTCTCACTGTCAATAAGTAGAGAACTGGCAAAATGGAAAGTAAATGCTTTTAGATGTAGCGTAACAGGTAGCACAAGCCTGGTGTTCTCCCAAGAAGGCAAAGAGGGTTGAGCTAGCATCATGATGGGAGGTAGCTTTTGTCCCAGGAAACAGAGAAGGGAATCCCAGAAGTTTACTGTGCTCATGGATTTTATTAGACAGAGAGCAGAGTGCAAGGAGGTTGACACAGCTAGAATTTGTGCACGGAGTGCCAAGAACACAGGGCTACGTACTGAGGATTCTGGAGATGCCATGAACACAGGCCTGCGGACTTGGACTGCTCCACAGTGTGCAGGGCTAGAAGGTCAGGAAGGAACTTCAGCTAGAGAGCTTTCTCCTGGGCCTCGGAAAATAAAATCATCCAGTCCAGAATTCACACAAGAACAACATTCAGCCAAGTTCCCACTACACAAGTTAGGAGGCGTTGTAGGATGTATAAGACTTTCTGGTGAGGACTGAAAGGGCTTAAACATCTGATTCAGAGAGAAAACGAATCCTCTATGAAACACTTTATCGCCTGCCAGATCAATACTAAACACTTAAAAAAATGCTAAGAAAATGTCTGACACACGGTTACGTAAAATATACAAGGTCAAGAATTCAATCCCCAAATTCCTGGACTTGTAGAAAGTGAGGACAACATGATCCATAAGAATAAGAGATGTGTCAATATGTACGTAGACATGGATACAGGGCTTGCCAGAGGTGATTCAATTAATAAACAAGAATATCGAACGTGTTAATAAAGGTACACTCAAATTCTCAAAGACAGGAAACAAGTGACAAGAGAAGTGAAAAATGGAATAAGTTTTGAGTAAGGATGCAGTATGTGAAATTAAAATTCCACTAGGTAAAATTAACAATTCATGAGATACTGAAGGAAGATAAAATTCTGAAACTTAATTGAAGGCACAGCAGTGGAAACCATCCAAAATGAGGAGAAGAAAGGCTGGGGAGATGGCTCAGGAGAGAGAGAGAGAGAGAGAGAGAGAGAGAGAGAGAGAGAGAGAGAGGAGTTGTGGGTTTAGGGCAGGAACAGAGTGCATGTGCTTGGCTTATGTGAGGTCCTGCATTCTCTCCCAGCATCCAAATCAAAGTAAACACAACAAGAGCAAAATAAAGAAGACAAAGAAAAACAAAAGAAACTCAGAGAGCTCTAGTACCATTAGAAAGAAATATCAAACTACCCAATGAAAATATTTTTTTAAGTTTTTATTTTTTTAAGAAAAAAGTTTTCATTTTAAAGAAGAAAGAAATTAAAAAAAAATTACAAAGACAAAAACAAAGCACCAAAGACACTAAAAATGGTACAGAGTTTAAAAACATGAGCAGGAAATTAACAGTGGTTTCTATGTTACATATTATTATCATCAAATTTGTCCTTCAGACTACTGGATATAGACTTGTAAGATTGATTGAACAGTTAAAACATTAACTCTTCCTTTCCATATACCTTGAAAGTCTTTTGTCCTTTTAATTTATTTTAAAGAGTATAAAAATAATAGATGAGACTTTAGAAATGATATATGTCTTTTTCTTGTTTATTTTCCTTTTCTTACTTCTCATGTATTTGGTCCAGGATCTCACTATGCAGGTCAGACTTCTAGTGATCCTCTTGTTTCAGCCTCACCAGTGCTGAGATTATAGGTGTGTGCCTCCACGCCCAGACTCGGTGGCCGACTGGGGACGCCTGTGGTGTGGCCGGCGTGGCTTGTGGCGCTGGGATTGATTCTGGGTCCTGCATTTGCCAGGAAGACCCTTAGATCACTGAGCTATTTTTCTGGCCATGATACACCTTTTAGAAATAACAACAACAAAATAGATAAAAGAAAAGCAGGATGAGAGATACTCAGTCGTGGTCACTGGATTGCACTGAATTGCTGTCTTCAGTGTAGTTTGAGTTCCAGAAGGAGAAGAAGGCCCAGGAAAGATCCTTGAAAAAAAAGTGATTTTCAGAGTTGATGAAAAGTATAATCCTTTGATACAAAAAGCACAAGGAATTCGAAACATGATAAATATAAGTAAAACAATATCAAGGCATATCAAAATTAATGTTGTGAATGCATATTGGGTATAAAAAATCTTAAAAGCAGCCAGAAAAAATTAAATGATTTGTTGCTCTATGAGGGGAACATATAGTAACCACTTTATATAAGAAAATGTACATATCAGGGAAAAGAAGGTATGGCATGTAGAAATACTGGGAGAATTTCTGTAAAGCTAGGTTTTTTTTTTTTTTTTTTTTTTTTTGGCTGGCTCAGGCGCCTTGAGGGCTGCTCTGGCACAGCCTGTGGACCTGGGCATCCAGCCGCATCCCCTACACCTTACTGAGTTTGCCCAAGCAGGCACTTTAAACAACTGAGCTAACCCACAAGCCCCTGTAAAGTTAGGTATTAATGGCAAAAATATTTTGCAAAATGTTAAGTGGAAATAAATCTGTCAAAGGAATTTTTTAGACATGAGAGCTAAGAGAATTCAAAATTAGAAAATCTTTATGAGCAAGAAACATTAAAACCAAATTCTTATGTCAAGACAATTTGATAGGAGATAGAAATCTAAACCTATAAAAAGGAAAGACAGAGCTCTATAAATCATTAAAGATGAACTGAAAACACATCCAAAAATAATTTTGTGTGCTTCTCCAGACAGATGTCTACTAAGAGCAAAAGAGTAGTTATGCATTTGGGGTTTCAGGATGTACAAATGCAACTTTTTTAACCATAATAAAACAAAATGCAAACTAAAGTCACATTGTGACACTATTTCCCACCCACTTAAATGGCTAAAATTTAAAATTCTGAGTTAGGAAGATGGCAAAGATGAAGAAGAAGGAAGATTCCTGAACAGGATGACGTGATTCTGTTAGGTGAGGTTGCGGCACCCAGGGAGGCTTGAGACAGCTTCTGTGCTCTAACCTGCTCCTGCTGGAATACCTGTGGGAAAGTGGAGTACCATGCCCTGGCCCCTGCCAGTGGGACACAGGGCCTGGGACCTTCACACTCAGCACATTATGTCACTGTCATGTCAACCTGCCATATTCTTGCAAACTTATATTTTAAATGATCTCTTCCCCAGTTTTTGCCACAAAACCACCCACACAACTGAGCCACTGAGGTGAGAATGTATGTTATGGGCAGAAAAAGCAGACATGACTTCTCTCCACTTACTGACTTTTCTGTAGGAGTTCCACATGCATACACTTGTGGCATGTGAGACTCATGAGACCCCAACAGGATCTTCCAGTCACGACAAATACCTCAAAGCCTATGAAATCATTTGATCTTTTGAGCTCTAGCATTTATGAGTGAGAGAAAATTACAGTGTGGTATATAGGTGCAATATTAATTATTTTTATATTATCCAACTGAATAATTAATAATTATTTCCAAAATAACATGTAAATATCATACTCACTATTGCTAAAATAAAAGGTGAACAGTGGAACATAATTGGTAAAATAAAAGTGCATTATTTGGCAAATACCATGCTATTTTTTTTCTTATTATATTTTTTCATTTGAATATTGAATATTGAACTTGGGGGTCACTGTGCTACACCCTCAGCCTTCTTTCAACTTTTTAGTTTCAAACAGAAGCTCAGTAAGTTAGGTTGTCTTAGAACTTGTGACCCTTCTGCCTAAGCCTCCCAAGGAGCTGGACCTATAGATGTGCAGCCAGCTCATCCAATTATTTTATAATAATAATTATTATTATTGCTGTTGTTGTTCAGTACTGGGAATCAAACTCAGGACCTTGAACTTGCCAGGCAAGAGCTTATGCCACTGAGCTATCTCCCCAGCCCCTGTATATTTTTAATTTTATTGAGTCCTAATTGATAAAGAAAATTACACATAGCTGGTGGATATATTTAGATGAAGATCTTATTACTTTACTTTAAGTATGGGCAAGCAGCATGACACACACTCTTCTTGCCCAGAAGCTTGGAGAAGGAAGCGGCGGGCGCATGCGCTGGAGAGGAAGCCACACTCTGCAGGGAGAAGTCAGCGCTCTTCTCAGCCCCCCACAACTGTGAGCCCAAGCGGCAGCAAAGTGTCATTTCCAAAGGATCTGGAAGCTCCATAATTAAGGAGAGTCACACATGGTCAAAGGCTGCTGGAACGTCCATTAAGTTTCTAAATGCCTCAGCTTTGTCTTTCACATAACCACAAGTTTTGTTGCATGTCTTTTTCTTTTTTTCAAAATTTTATTGATAAACAGATAGCAATGAGACAGTTTCAAATCAAATGGGTAGGACAGTTTCAATAACTAACACACTGCATATATTCTTCTTAGTGGTTAATTGCTGTACAAGAT
>NW_004524677.1:8061614-8080148 GCF_000260255.1 Octodon degus
TATTCAGAAGATTTTTTAATCTAGCAGTTAATTGGAAAGATTCTCACCCTGACTAACTATATATACTGATACCTGTGAACTAAGCTACTACACTGCAGATGGTAATATGTAATAGGAGTTTCATATTTGGAGTGCCTGTCATTCTGGTATTCTGAATATGGGCTGCTTGTCATGACATGTTGCATGTCTTAGTAACTTTTCTCTCATTGCTGGGGCAAAATACTGAGTACAAAGCTAAGAAAGGAGAGGTGTAGTTAGTTCCACTTGGGGAGGCTTCAGGGAAGAGTCAGCGGGCTCCACAGCCAGGTACAGTGGTGAGGGGAGGCTGTTCAAGGCAGCAGCCAACAGCAGAAGCAAGAAGAGCAAAAGGGGAGAGCCAGCCTCCTTTCCTCCCTTGTACTGTGAGCAGGCTTCTGGCCCTAGGGCAGAGGCGGCACTCACACCAGTTCTATGCCTTCTCTTGCACAGGGTCAGAATGTGTACACACTGAGGCACCGACCCTGCTGAGTTACTTAAACTTCTCAAGTGACCCAATGACTCAACCATTACAACCTTCTGGAGCATGAACAGCTGCCCTAGTGTATGTCCTCTGTACTCCAGGATGTAGGACTGCTTCTTTAAGCTTCTGAATTTCTCAAGCTGACACAAATTATTAGCCAATACATTAATTTTGATCTATTTTTCCTAGTTTAGACGTCCAAATAGGATGCAGACTCCTGTGTTTTCTGAGGGGCATGCCTGGGCCCTTTCTCTGCCACAGGTCATCTGTTAGAGTTTTCAGGAACTGCTAAGAATGGGACCATCTCTGGAGCAGTGACCACCAGGGGAAGGCTAGTGACAATGGTGGCCCTGCAGGACTCTTTCGAGAGCTGTAGTAGGAGGGTAAGTAGGCGATAACTATACTGGTAAATGTATGTCTAGTGAAATGAAGTTCATGAACCATTTTCATTTCCTCAAATGGCCCATGATTAGGATTTTGTCTGCATATCAATAAAGTCAATAATAAATATGAAACTATTAAGAACTTACTGCATTTTCAATATTATAATCTAGAAATTATGAACATGGAGGCAAGATATCAAAGTTTACAGCATGAAAAAATAATGATTATTCTAACATTTCTTAAGAACAAGATACAGGACTTAAAGCTCTCACACAAACACACAGTTGTGTAACTTTCAACTGTGCTATTGTTAGTCTTTATTTTTTCTACTTTTAGTCTTGTATACAATAACTCTTTCTGAAAAAAAAAAATGTTGTGTCAGAAGATTGAGAAATTCCACAGTGTGGAAAGCGAAGGAGACAAATACGATCAGGAGATCAGGATGTGAGGTTTGACGCCTGCGGTGATTCCTCAGGAAACGCAAGATCTTGGCTTCTAAATTCCAAGTGTAGGCTTCCTAGTTTGTTGATACTTGTTTTAGGTTGACTTCTCTTTTCTCTTCTTACAGAAGGATGACACGCAGCGTCATTGAAGCTTATATTGATAGTTTTGTAAATGACTGACGAAGCATGTTTGCAAATCTATTTTTGAGAGATGTAATATATATTTCTTCAGAGAAAGCTCAAATGTTCTGAGTAGAAAATATTTCTTCAAAGCATAAAGCCTGTGCCTTCACTACTTCTTGCCTGCTGAATGGCTGAATGGTTCCACTATTGCACTAGACGTTTATGCCAAATTTAGGACAATCTCTTCCTTACCTGTTGCATCCATCCTGGTAATATTTGGCTGAGCTCCACATTGAAAATCACAGACGATGGGATGCAGGCTTTGGTGGCACTGCCTGCAGCAGCGGCTCTCAAGCTCACATGGACTAACTGATCACTCGGTTTCTGTGGTTCATTATCTCACATGGAAAGTGAGACGCAAGGTGAACCCATTCCTTGATGTGCTGGGACTTTGCATCCAGTTGCTAAGAACGAACATGAGGCGCTGTGAATTGCAGGTCTGCCTGATAGACGGGGCACTGCAGAAGTTCAATCAAAGGGAAGCCAGGAAGGTCTCTGTGGAGAGCTGCGAAGGACCGCGCCTACAGGATGGCGCTGATTTCCGCCTTCCACCCCCCCGTGGGTGAGCGCTCTCTGTGCACAACAACTCCTTATATGGCGAGGGCTGCTGTCATGATTCGCTTCCGCATAGGCTGGACCCATGGGCGATCCCCACGTGGCGCACTGGAATTGGGCTCAGGATCATATATAGGCCGAGGGCTCGAGGGAAAAGAGAGAGAGAGCATAAGAAACTTACTGTTAGGAGCCTGAATAAACCGCTGAAGGAAGAGCTGTGTGTTGCGTCGTCCTTGCTGGCGAGGTCGTGCGCGACAGGTCTCAGATGTTTCCTATGAATTAGTTGTGAGCTTAGTGTTGTGTGTAAGCAGGAAGTGGAAAATGAAATTGCTAAGTCAAAGATGATCATGATTTAGACAAAGTGGTAGCTACTGAGGGTGAGAGTTATAGTTCAGTTCAAATTATGGATTGAAGATAGAGGCAAAAGGAGTCTCAATCAACCAGAGATATAGAATAGGAAACAAGAGTATCAAAGAATTTTCCTAGTTTTGGCTCGTTGACATTGTACATCATAATCCCAGCAAGTAAAACAGAAACCTTAAGGTGGGAGAGAAATAAGTGGGTCATTTTCCTTTAAAGAGAATTCCTTCTGGGAAATGTTAAGTTTAGCATACCCATTTGATGTCCAAGAGGAAAATTTAAGAGCATGGTTGAAATGATCAGATTAAGGTTGGTACTAAACAAATTTGGCATAATTAGTATACAAATAATTTGTAGAGCAAAGGAACAAGGAAATATACAACCTTGGAAAAGAGCTCAGTAGCCATTCTGATTTGTTCATTGTACCTGTGTCTCAAGCATTCTGTGTTCTCTCTCAGCACACCCTGGGGGCAGGGCTGGCCTGGCAGGCCCAGGGATTGAGCCCCTGGTCGCTGGGCTGGTTGCAGGCACTTTAATCCACTGAGCTATTTGGCCAGCCCTCTCTTAGAACTCTGATTGCAGGCAGATAGGTAACACTTTTCTCTGCAAAACACAATTAGTTTTTTGGTTTTTAGCTAGAGCCTTTTCTCTTTGTTGAAACTTTGCTTGATTATCTTTGAAGATTTAGGGGCTAAATAAGACATCCATTCTTATCTGCATCCACCCAACCGTTCACCCGTCTGTGCATATGTAACAAGCTCATGTGGGTTAGCTACCTTAACTGGAGAGTTTGCTAAGTATTTGATGATTTCACAGAACACCTGAGTGCTACAAATCTATCTTGTTGATCCTTTTCACAAAAGTATTTTGTCTCTGTGAACCTTGGACAGCCACGTTTTCTCAAATTTTAAGTTATAATATGTTAGGTCATTAGGAGAATTGTGAAATCATATTTGGTACAAAAATAAATAGAAAAAATAAAGTGAAGTATTAGAGTCTACATAACAAATAGTGTACATCATTACCCCTGATAGGTACAGCTCCTGGGTTGGAACCTCCTGCTTGCTACTGTGAAGAATTCTCCGGGAGGTGGAAATGCAGAGTGAGCCACCGCCTCTCTGTTTTGTGTCCCCTCGCCTGCCGGACTGTGCACTGTGGAAGAAGGCACTGCCCCTTTTCCATTTCTGTTTGTCCTCAGGACCTGTAGCTCCTGATGCAGATCGAGGCGGCAATAGACGTGAGCATAGAGACAGAGGGAGGAACAGAAATAAAAATGTGATGCACCACAGGAAGGCAGGCCATGGTGCCATGAAGTTGGCCTCCGGGGAGTCCTGAGCATCAGCGGCCAGCCAAGCAAGGGGAGCCCTGCGGTGCCCAGAAGATGAGCTCATGGAGACTTCAGCATTCGGCACCTCACATAATCCACTGTGCCTCAGAAGGGAGTGACATGTACAGGCCTAATGAAATGAAAGTCTTCTCAATGTTCTTTCCTGTGTTGGATATTATGGAAGACTGACTATTTGGTTTGCAATACCAATTCTATGCTTTTTTAAAAATTATAAAATTACATGAAATCCTTCTTACTTGTTTGATGCCTGATTTATTTGATATGAAACTTATCTTCTGTATGATCCATCCCAGGGTCCGTGCTTCCTATAATATTTTTCCTCTTCCTCTCTTATCTATCCTTCTTCATTTGTTTCTTCATCTTTGAACTTTGCATCGCTGCAGGGGGCGGGACTCTCAGTGATGACGGTGCCCTGGGCACAGCTTGCGTCACGAATGTAGAAACCCTGCCACACAAGAAGTCACAGAAACCACAGCAGTGTGCGTCCTATAGCAGATCATTCCTATGGCTTCGGCGGTGGTTCACATTCATAGATTAAGAACAGCTGCCTTTAGATGGAGTACTTGACCTCAGAAAATGCAGAGGGATTGAATCTGTGGTCACTTTATGAGGGAGGTGTTCCATTGCAGAGAAAAATGGGAAGAGCTTTTACCTTGGCTTATTCCCTGTTTTCAGTTCTGCCATTCAACCCAAGTTGTAAGAAATGGACTATCAATATGCATTTTAAAAATTTCATCTTTTCTTCAAAAAATACAGATGTCCTCTGGACTGGATAACTAGTTGTTTATGTATGTTTTAATTTAAGACACCCATGTGACCATAATCTCAACATGCAAAAAAATAATTTCTAGACCTTTCTCTTTTGCCTAGTGGTATTTTACAAAACGATTTCTAAACACAGTCCACTTATTTACACAGTATTTTCCAAAAAGGTGGTCGCAAAAATCCAGTTTTGAAAAGACGAGGGCTTTGTTAATCTTTCAGGTGATGGAAGCAGTTGAGAGCGAGGAATGAAGGAGAGAAGGTGCCCGGGGTGGACAGGTTCCCTCCCAAACGAGCATTCAGTTACACCTCAGAAGACACAGATCTTTTCTACGTCTAAATCAAACACGATTCTCCCAAGATTGGGGTCTGGGTGCATGTACTGTGGAAGTAGGGCAGTGGCCCTGTGGCGGGGTGTGGCCCTGGGCTTTGGACATGCTGGAGGAACAAGCTTCTGTCCTCCCACACTTTCCAAGTCCTTGTGGCTGAGAAAGGGGGCATGAATTGTGACCCCAGAATGGAGCAGGAAGGGACATTTCCAATCTGCAAAATGTGCAGTGAGTGTGTGTTCACCAACCTCCTCTGCCCTTGCACAGGCTGGTCTCTTCCCTTCAGTTGCTCTCCCCTCCTGGCCCCTCCCCTCTGTCTCCTTCCCTTTTCTTCCCTCCCCTCCCCTCCCCTTCAGCTGCTCTCCCCTCTTGGCCCCTCCCTTCCTGGCCCCTCCCCCTCTGTCTCCTTCCCTTTTCTCCCCTCCCCTCCCCTCCCCTTCAGCTGCTCTCCCCTCTTGGCCCCTCCCTTCCTGGCCCCTCCCCCTCTGTCTCCTTCCCTTTTCTCCCCTCCCCTCCCCTCTTCTTCCCTCCGGATATCCTATCCTTTTCTTCCACTGCTCCACCCTTCCCTCACTTCCTCTTCTTTCCTCCCTTCTCTCATCCTCTGCTCCCCTCACCCTAGCTTGGAACTGGGAATTGCACCCCAGTCCCTCACACTGAGCTACCTCTATAGGCCTCCTTGGTCATTTTAATTTGAGACAGAGCCTCACTCTTTTGCTAAGAGCCAGCCTGGACTCACACTTGGACTCTCCCACTTCACTGTTACTGCCAGGCCTACAGGTATGCACCCCCATGTCAGGCCTGCCTAAGAATTTTCTATATGGTTATTAAATGTGTTTGGCACACTGATTCACATGTGGGTAAAAATATTAGCTCTTATATTGAAAGAGTTCAAATTGGCGGACAGGGCAGAATCCTAGCAAGCAGGGAAAGAGCCTGAGTGTGGGAGGCAGAGCGAAGGAGTCGGAAGGTGTGCACAGACCAAATCTTGGAACTTGTGATGTTTAGCTTTCGCATTATGAAAGGAAATTGGGTCGCAAGGAGATTATGTCGCTAATAAATTTGTAAAACTAAAGGCATCATCTAGAGGATCCCAGTAGATGGGGCAGGAGAGGGATAGTAGATGCGGTGTCTTCAGTGATGGAAGCCCAAGCCTGGAGCCCGGGATCCGAATCCGGAGCTGGCGCACTGGCTCTCCGCGCCCTGCAGACCTCCTCCGGACGCGCTCGGCACGGACCAAGACACGGAGTCGCGGGCGGCTGTTCCATTCCAGCGATGACGGCGGAGTACCAGGCAGGTGCGCCCGGGAGCCAGCGCAGGCAGCCTGCTCCCCCGCCAGGTGCAGCGTGGGGCCTGCGGACACCCGTCTCAGGGGTCATGCTTCCTAAAGTATTTTCTGTTCTTCCTCTCTTATCTATCCTTTTTTGTTTCTTTCTTTATCTTCGAATTTTCCATTGCTGCAGGGCGGAGGGACCCTCAGTGACTGCGGTGCCCTGGACGCGGCGTGCGTCACGGGTGTAGAAAACCCTGCAACAGAAGAATTCCCAGCAACCGCAGCAGTGTAGACGCTCGCTCTGCGCATCCTAACCCCCGAGCGAAGCACGCACGGATCCTTCTGTGCCGCGCGGGTCCTCCCGCTCTCGGCTTCGTTCAGACTGCGTGCTGTTCGCTTTTTCTACTCTGCCCCTGCTTTGCTCAGCACCTGAGTGTTCTCTGCGGAGCTGTGGTCACAAGGTCGGTCCCAACAGCTTGTTAAGATGAAGCATATTTTACTTAACTGCACCCTGCGCCAGGCATTGGGAACTGGTGAAAAATGATCGGCATGGTAGGAAAGAGCTCAAGTCTCCAGAAAGTCGTGTTTGGAAAAGGTAATTCCAGAGTAAAAACTGAATGCTTGTATTTAATGGTGACGCTTTTGGACAGAAGGATTGATGTCGGGAGCTTTCTCCGGGTTGACGCGAGGGAGAATATTGGTGCGAGAGGTCCGAGGGTAGAAATAGTTTCATCTTTGGTATATTAGCCGCTTACTGGTTCACCTATCTAAATACAAGATTACCTTCTATTGTTATAATGTAGCAAGAAGTATGAAACTGACCAACAATTTCATCAAGTTTATTTAATGAAAGAATCAGCTGGTTAAGATGACGACACCTTAGAGGTCGCTGGAAGTCCGTGCGTAAACAAACGTGCTGCCCACGCTGTGCTCAGGTAGGTGAGGGTCTCCTGGACACGCGGGGACCCGCGGCTGCAAGCGGCCGGATTCTTTCTCGTTTTCTTTCTTTCTTGCTTGCTTGCTTTTAAATCTATTTAGTACAGGGTCTACAAGATCTCATACGCAGATCGGACTTGTAGTGATCCTCGTGTTTTCAGCTTCCCAAGCACTGAAATTACAGGCATGCGCCACTACGCCCAGTCTCAATCACAATCTCAGCGCGCCCCGAGGGTGCGGCCGGCCAGGCACTCGGGGGACTGACCCTCAGTCCCTGCATCTACCTAAGCAAATGCTTTAATCCACTGAGCTATTTGGCTGGCCCTTCCCTTTTTCTCAATTCACGTTTTCAAGCAATTATTCTCCTAAAAGATATTTCCTTCTTAATTTCTGACCCCCCCCCCCATAGCTCTTGGTTTCCTTTAAGGCATACAAATGAGCATGCAAATATTTTCACCTTTAGGAAATTAAAGGTATTTTAGGATGTCAGCTTGCTTAGCTTTCGCACCTTAAAAATGTCTAGTAGCAACTACTTCACAGGGATTGTGTAAAATTTAAATGAGGGTTTTTGTTTTGTTTTGCTTTTTTGCAGAACCGGGGATTGAACTTAGGCCCTTGCGCTTGCCAGGCAAGTGCTTATTCAGCTGAGCCATCTCCCCAGCCCCTATAAATGAGTTTAGTGTTTAGAGCTTCCTACCCAGAATGATGGAATGTAATTTATATGACATTCTTTACTCAAAATTATAGGGCATGACCAGAAGATGCAGGGTGAGTGCTGAAATTAAAAAAAAAAAATCATTTAATGCAGTAAAAGTCGCATTGTCATTAATTCCTGTTCAAAATACTCCCCTCGCCTTGAGCACACTTCCCATTCTTGCTGCTTTCTGAAGCATTTCTGGAAGTTCTCTTTCGTGTTTTCTTCTCTGCTGCCTAATGTCCTGATGCTCATCTTTTTCGGTCTTTTTGACCTCTCGGCCGAGCTAGAAGTCTCGTAGTGTCAGATTCGACAAGGAAGGTGGAATGAGGCATACTACACTATTTTTACTGGACAGAAATTGCTACAAACTTTTCCAGTTGACTCAGGTCACCTGAGCAGTAATAAAGAGGCCCAAAAGAGCACTTCCGGAACTGTTTTGGAATTGTGCAAGAACGGTAGGGTAGAATGTTCACACCCCCAGGAGTACTGACGGGGCATCAATGGCAATGGATATTGTGCTGTGATACTTTATTTAATGTAAATATTTCCTGCATTTTTACCACATGCCATGCGCTGACTTTGTACTATTTTATTATCTGTACTGTTGCTTGCTCTAGTCTGAGGATATTTGAGCTGTGACTAGAATGTGTGTGAATTTGAAGATCATAAGGAGCTAAAGAGTCTGCTTAGGCAGAGCGCAGTGGCTGGGATTTGATCCCCAGCGTGCCATGCCAGCCCCACTCTTCGGTACGCTGTGACAGCGACTGAGACTGGGTATGGTAGCACACGCCTATAATCCCAGCACTTGGGAGGCTGAAAACAGGAGAATTACTATGAGTCCTGTCTACATAGTGAGAGCCTGTAAGCCCTGTCCTAAATACAGAAGGAAAAGAAAAGATCGTGAGGACTCTCTGAAATCCTTATTATCAGTTCATCTGTCCATCCTGCCTTTCTAAGAAGCTCTGCAGGTTTCTTTGAGGACTTGTCTCACCCCTTTGGCTATTCTTTGGTCATACTACACTTCAGAAAGCATGCACCTTAAACTATCTGGTAAAACTGTTCCTCTACTGCATGTTAATTTGAAATTGAAGAATGAATCCATGGGCAAAAAATTGTCTTCATCGCAGCAGAAGTCACAAACCAAGGAGTGACATCTTTCAGCCATAAAATCTTAGCTGTGATTTTTGCATTCTATTTTGTTTCCTAGTCTTTTTTTTTTCCTGTGGCCAGCTAAGCCTGCCCTAGGGGTAGGGGAGGGGCAGTGTGTGGTGCTGGGCGGGGATGGAACCGTGGTCCCTCCACTTGCCTAAGTTTCTTTAAGCAGCGCTTTAGACTCCTGAACTGTCTCACCAGCTGCATTTCCTAATCCCGATGGGGGCTTGTTTTCTGTGCATTTCCAATGTGTTGGTGTGTCTTGTGGCTCTGTGGGTTTCTGAAGTGGTTCTGGTGGGACATAGGCGACTCCCAATAGTTAGTATCTCTCACTTGCAAAGAACCAGTCTGATGCAGAATATAAACATCCCCTGAGCTGTGGATCTCTTTGAAGCCCATGACGTTACGGAGTAGGAGTACAAAGAGTTGCACGCTTCCCACATTAGAATCAAAACTCTATCTGAGGGAAGTCAGAGTTCAGTGTGTTGAAAGGCTCAGGTCTGTGAACAAGAGGCAAAGAAGTCAGGCAGGTCAGAGCAGGGGCAGATGAAGCTAATCAGGACAGATGTGGAGGCCAGGACCATCATGGTCCAGGAAGAGTCCGAATGAGTTGGGCTCAACAGAACAGGTCTTGAGAGAAGGAGAGAGGAAAAGGAATCTGGGAATACAGACTAGAAATTCTGCCTTCCTCCTGTGGCCTGCATTCTGAGTGAGGCCAGACCAGCTCTGCCAGCTCTAAGCATCTGGGTGTAAGAAGTGGGCCTTTCCTCCCGTTTACCTGCACAGACCTTCCCCAGGCCTTTTCTCTCAGACTCCTTGCTTCAGGACAGGTCGCCTTTACTGCTCTCTTCAGATTCCTCTTTCTGCCCCATGTCAGGTTTACATTCAGGGTGTGCATGCACACTTGGCTTTCAGGGGTGTCATCTTGCATAAGGTGCAAGATGGTGTTGCGCATTGTGCGCTTAGCTTCAAACAGCTTCAGTTAATTTGGAATTTCCTGCTTAGGTACCTACCCCATGCCCACTCAGATGGGGCATTCCATGCACCTGCGAGGCCAGGCGCTAGCCTGTGCGTGGCATGCCCAATGGGACCTGACCCGCAGCAATGGGCAGAGCAGCAGCTTACCACGTGGGAGGCCTTGAGTGCCACCCTCAGCAGCGGGGGACGAAAGGTGAGATTTAGAGATGTTTTCTGTTGGGAAATTTGGAAGAAGAAATGGGTCTTTAGACATGCTGCTGTTATTAAAATACTTTATGGCCCATTATTCCACACAGTGTTCAACTTCAGCGTTGCACACATGGTGCCAGGAGCCGCTTTCCTCATTCCCAGAGATGAGATCTTTCCGCGTTTCTGCTCACGTCCACTAGCAGAAAATGACACAGAATGTTAGTTACAATAAGACATTTTCAGTCACAATGAAAATACGTATGACTTAACTACAAATGTACATGTTTAGAATAAAGTCTCTTTCTGGGAGGAGACCAGAATGCAGCAAAGTTCTGCACTTAGTGTCATTATGTGTGTGAAGTTTTGGCTGCTATTTTTCAAATGTGGTAAGGATCTCTAGAAACCAAATTAGCTTCTGCAGTTCCATGTAAAGCCCTCTATGAGATACACAGCACTATTTGGAGCAATACCACTCATACAGGTTTAAGCTACTTGGAGCCTATATAGATTGTATCAGAAGCCATCTGCAGCAGGTCAGTGTTTTTGAAAAAGATGGATATAGATGGTATTTCGGAAGAAAATCTTAGCAGAAATCTCTTCCCTGCTGTATAGAATTATTTCAAAGGCCAGCAAGATAGTTAAGTGGACTAAGTGCCTGCTTCGGCAAGCGCAGGGGCCAGAGTTCAGTCTCCAGCACCACATGCTGCACCACTCCCACTGCCATGCACACTGAATAGGCCACCAAGTCCAGGCATGGTGGAGCATGCCTGTAATCCCAGCACTAGGGAGGCTGAAAACAGGAGGATCACTATGACTCTGAGGTGCATAGTGAGACCCTGTACCAAATACATAAAAAATAAAAAGAAAAAAAGAAAAGAAGTACTTCAGAGAAAGACTCCTTTGTTAGCTATTAAGCTTTGTTGAGTTGAATCCTCAGACATCTCAATTTGTTGTCAGCAGGTTGCATATGCTGGACAGATCCATTTAGTTACTATCATGTGATGCTTATTTCATTTTGCTTGCTTGAGGGGTAGAACTTGAGAAGAAGCTCATATTTACCATGATCCATGCTTGACAAGGAATTCCTTCATCCATTTAGAATTTGATTCATAAACAAAGGCAGAAGAAACGTCATAAATCTGGGCTTACAGAGTTCTGTAACAATATACTCTGAAATTTTTTTCTTTATTTCTTCCACTACTAATATTTACTAGTTAGGGGGTGTTGCTTGGTCTTTCTTAAAAGATGACACATCAGGCATGTGTAATTGTGGCTATGAATTTGACTTCTTTGCTCTGTATTTGATCATGTAAAAAATCCAGGAAGGAAGTGGACATAGCTTCTCAGCAGCCCCTGCTGTTCCTCTCCTACACATGGATAATTCAACCAAATAAGTTGCTTAGGTAACTGAGACCATGTTTGTATTTTTTTGCCATTAAGCTATGATGCAAACCAAATATGCTTTTGAATTTTGAGTTCATACACAAGGGCGTACAGGGAAGCCACATAGCTGCAAGCGCAGGGTGCTGGGATGGAGAGAGCAGGAGTAGGACAAGACTGAGCTGCTGCCTGAGCAAGTAGAAGAGTCTGCCATCTGGAGCAGCACCTGCAGGCTCTGCGCCTTCATCTATCCCTTCTAGGGCAATGTCAGATTTTCTGTGACAATGCTGCAGGATCGCTCATCATAGTGCATGCCCAAGAGTGTTTATTCAGTATAAGGACTGCATTTTGTAAGAATAGCAAGCTCAATTTGCTTGTGGTTGTATGACCTGCTCTAGTTTCACTAGAGATCTTGTGTTTTCAATTATAGCTAGATTTTTTAATTTCTTGTTTATAAATATCTGATACTACTTATTAACAATGTGCAATTCTTCTGCATATTTATTAAGGTTTTATTTTTTCTCATCAAACATTGCCTATCACTGATATTTTTACACGTAAAATTATTTCTAATAAGTTAAATATGCTCATATGAAATCCCTGTATGTTCTCATTTGAGAGTCTTGGGCTTTAAAATAAACATGAAGAGGGGCCAGGGAGCTAGCTCAGTGGAAAAAGTTCTTGCCTGGCAAGTACAAGGTCCTGAATTTCATCCCTGGTAGCACACACACACACACACACACACACACACACACACACACACACACAGATCAAAAATAAACATGAAGAAACAATGGCATCATCCCAGCTCTCCTATGTTACACGCTGCCTGACATACCACCCAATAGATAACAAGCACTGCATATTTTTGTCAAATGTTTGTAAAATTTGAAGACTTCTCTGTAAATCTCAACAGCCTCTTTCAGATGTCTCCTTACTGGTGCAGGCTGGCCATTGAAGAATGGTGTGTTGTTCTCACAACTGGAAACTCAGGAGTGAGCGAAGCACACATCAGTGCGCAGGCATGAGTGTGTGGCTGAAGGGACAGCACTGCCGGTGAATGAGAGGCCAGGGAGGCTGGCAAGAGTGGCGAAGACCAACTGTAGAACCCTGGGCAATTTCCATGGTGCGATGGTGACTGGTGGTGACAAGGACGTGTTCGTAGAATCTCTGCCTGAGCTAAGATCTGGCTGACACAAATGAGCTGAGCATGTGCCAATGCATAGAGACCAGTCTCTCAGGATAAGCGTGAGAGCCAGAACCCGAGGGATGGACAGGCTCTCTGTGCTGAGGATGATGGAGAAGGTCGAGGAAGGCAGCCTGCAGAAACCCGGGGGCACCGTGGCCAGCAGATGGGGACAGCGCATGAATGCGGCGGATCACGCTTGGGCTCCCAGGCCTCACGTGACTGCGCCTTCAGCGAGGGGGCTTCCTTTGGAAGCTTTCACCAAAGAGTGCCCTAATCAGGTTAGACACGCTGCATCTTTTCTGTGAAGAACGGATACCAGTCAGGATATTTATTTCATGGCTATCCTGTGTGCGTGCGGAGAGATCAAGTTTGTCCCTTTTAAGCACAGAGTGATTCCTGCAGTATTGATTAACGGAGAGGGTGACTGTGGAGACTGGATACACAGATAGCAAGGCGGACGAAATCCTGATGCTGTGCCGAGGCTGCCTCAGCCTGAGCCCCTGAGCCAGGCAGCGTCCAGGCCTGGCGTTGACACCTCCCTACAGGCCTCTGGCCTTTGTGCTCCTGCTGCTGACCGGCTTTGGACTGTGTCCTGGTGGCTGTGTTTGGTTTTCTAAGGAAAAAAAGTAATGAAAATATTTGTCTCGTAAATGAGGTTCTACAGCAGAAAGCAAGCTCTGCATAGCCCAGGCTTCACAGCTGCGAAAGAGTGCACAAGCTACGTATAGTAAGGAGCACCCGGCCGCTGCACAGCCTGTCAGATCACTCTGGTTTAGTGCGGTACTGGACAGAGAGAAATCTTGAGATTCTACGCCATTTGGAGCTAGACTTGGGTCTTGCCCTTGCCTTGCCTTGCCTTGCCTTGCCTTGCCTTGCCTTTTCTCTCCTCTTTCCTTTCCTCTTTCCTCTCTCTCCCTCCCTCCTTCCCTCCCTCCCTCCCTCTCTCTCTGCTTTCCCTTTCTGCTTCTTTCTTGCCTGGATAAGCTGTATGGCAGATGGAAGGAGAAGGAAGAATGAAGCACAGTGCCTAGAGTAGGTATTAGAGCCTTAGTTCAAGGTGGGAATATGAACTGAGACCAAGAAGACAGGGAAGAAGGCTGATACACAGTCAGAAATTGATGCCTTATTGCCTATTTTATATTTGAAAAAGCCACTGAAAGCGTAAATGGTGATGCTGGTTTCAATAAATTCTAAGATTTAGGGGCAAAAATCAAAGGTGAAGCTATAAATATGACCTCAGAGGCTCCTAGTGTGGTTTTCGGATAAGAAATTATGTTTGTTTGTTTATTTATTTATATTTCTGTATTTAGGACAGGGTCTTACTGCACAGCTCAGACTTGTAGTGATCCTCCTGCTTTCAGCCTCACAAGCACAGGGATTACAGGTATGCACCACCATGCCCATTCTCAATCGCCATCTCAGCTTTCGTCTGCTTAGCTATCAGGGCCAGCCAAGACATCATGTTTATTACAATACCAGATTTTAGCATTTTTCTTTGGTTGTGTCAATTATGTTATTTGGTGATAAATAATAACATATGTGAGAAGAGAGCAAATTGGTCAAGCAATGGCCATGACTCATCCACATGGCTGACACTGACAAATGATCTGCAAACTGCGGTACAGGGTTTCAGGGTAAATCCTGTGGGGATTTGACTGACCTTATCAGATACAAAAGTTATTTGATAGTTATTTGATATATTTCTTGTTATATAGGTCTTGCTTTATCTTGGTCTTAACCATCCTGCAGAAAAGTATAAAAACAAAGTATTATAAGTAAATCCATATTAATATGCTGAGCTGTAAAAGGCTCAAGTCAACAAGTTCTGGCATTGCCAGTCTTAAGGAAAACCCACTACTTTTATGGACTACTGGAGTATATGGAATATTTTGCTGAATTTATGTACCTACAATATTTAAATGACAATGGAATGCCCTTCTCTGACAAAACTGAACAAAAAAGGGGGATAAAAATGAAGAACCATTTTGTGTTTGTATATTCAAGATAGTTAAGATAGATATGCAGCTGCATTCTCTTAATTCAATGAATAGAGAGATTTGTTCTAATAGTGTTTGTGGACAGGATATCATGTCTGCATCTTATATAATGAATAACCACTAAGACAACAATATGCAATGTAGTAATGATTGCAACTGTGCTAATAATCGGTTTTGAAACTGTCTCATTGCTATTTGTTTCTCAATAAAATTATTTAAAAAAATAACATATCTGTGAGAAATAACATGGGCTATAAGGAGGAAGGCTGCCTGATCCACTTTCATACCTCACAGTGTGCTGGGCATGGCCTGGCCCTCCTGTTCTCTCCTTTTGGGCATCCCAGCCTGCACGTAATCACTGCTGTCCCAAGGTTCTCCAGCTGTCCTTAGCTTTGTCAGTTTCTTCCTATTCTAGAAACTCTGCGGCAGGAAGTTTATAGGTCTTGCTTTATCATGGTCTTTTGGAGATGCAAGATCGGGACCATCTCCCGGGCTTCTCCTGTTATTGGCCCTCTGACCTCGGGATTCATTAAGATGAAGATAATAATACCTATTCCAGGGGGTGCAGTAGGCCTGAGGGGAGGGACACGTGGAGAATCCTTGGTGCGCACCGCAGGCCCTCCGGGGACCATCGCTTTATTACCGTGGAGCAGCTCTTCTCCTCCCAGAGGCAGCAAGAGCCATCCTTGCAGCTCAAGTGCGGGGAGGCCCTGCAGCCCTTCTAAGCTGACTCAGTGCTGCCACTGAAAGCAATAGCAGCGCCTATGGAGCTCTGCCGAGAAAAGAAAAGCTGCAAGTACCCAAGGACAGGATGACCCCTGCAGGGCAGTGGTCCTGGTGCCTGGGCTGCGTCTCAGGCGCCCCTTTGCCAAGCCCAGGCGGTGACATCTCTAGCCCTGCTTCAGCTGCGCACCTTTGCAGCCCTTGCCACTTCCCTGTGTCCTCCCGCGTCCCCTGCTCCCCAAAGGCCTTCTCAGTCTCTCAGCACATGAAGCACTGCCGTCTGACTGTGATCTTTAGTTTTCTCTCTGCAGACTGGTTCTCCTTACATGTTCGGCACTATGTGTCGTTCATTCTGCAGAGGCAAGTGACTGGCTCAGGCTCGCATCCGTGTTCTCTCACCCAGGGCTTGGTTACTGTAACATTTGTTTGTTTTTCCCCTGAACCCTTTCTCTTCTGGCTATCAATTGCTTGTATATGTTCTCTCCTCCAAAAGCATGTCTCCAGCCTCAGCCTCGACCCTGAACTATAGACTCAGGTATGCAGTGTTCACCTAAATCTCTGGTTGAATTTTTAACTGGCCACTCGGTCTTCACATAGCTCAACTATCACTCCCAACTTCACCTCCTCTCCCAAGCTTATTCTGATCACACACATTCTCATTTCAACTGATACACGAGGAATTTTTCCTGCTTCTCAGGCTAAAGCTGCTGGCTTTGTTTTCATCTCCCTCCTTTGCCCCTGACCTCATTTAAGTCAGAGACTTCAGCTTGGTTGACCTTCCAAATGTGTTTGTTGTCCACCCATCCCTCACTGCCCCATCTGCAAAAAAACAAGGAATATTGCTCACCCGAGTTATCACATGCGGCTTCTGACTCACTTCCCCTTCCCTTCTGAAGCCCAGGGCCATGGACGATCGCTAGGCTTCTGAAGCAATCTTTAGCTTGCTTCAGAAGCCTAGCACTTAGCTGCCCTCCACGCCCCTCTCAAGCCCCTCCCTGGGCTTCTCCTCTCACCCATGTAGAAGGCAGAGCTCTTCCAACCATTTGAAAAATCTCCGAGATCTAAGGCTTCCCCGTGGCTTAGGCCTCCATTGCTGCTCCCACTGTATCGTTCTCATTTGTGCCCCTGAGTTCTTCACCCAGCTGTCCAGAGCCAGATGAGACAGCCTTGGGGGTCTGCACCTACTTCCCATTATTTGCTGCTCTTTTCTCATCCTTCTCTCTGCCATCCTCCTGGGCTCACACTTTCCGACGACCCTCTCAGAAACTCCTTCACCATCTTGTCTAAAACTGTAACCTCTCTACCCTGTGTTCTGTAAGCCTGCGCCCTACTTTGTTTTATTCAGAGCACTTATGGAGTGAAGTACTACACATCCTATGGCCAGACTGGCTGGTAGCTTCTCATTTCTGCCAGAAAAAATTCTAAACATAGGAAGGCCAAGACCTCCGACAATTCCATCCATTACTGTTGTCTTGAGACCTAGAAAAGTCTTGGTATTCAGCACTTAATACTTAAATGCCATACAGTGAATGAATGAGCACATCAATGAGTGAACAAAGGGGCCATTGTTCTGTTCATGTTGGTGTGGGGACAGCCAGAGAAGAAAAAGTGGAGTGTAAGAATGTAGGAAACACTTCACAATTTCTGACCTTTTATACTTCATTGATCTCCTCTTTGTAGTGCTGGCTATTCTCCTGCATTGGCTTTGGCTGCACAGTGAGGGAGAGAAAGCCGACCCCGAGGAGGGTGGTTTTGACACAGTGATTCTCCTCATCAATAGAAGCTTTTTGTCCTTGTCTCCAAAGGTTTCTCGCTGGGCTTCTGCATTTCCTTCTCCTCTGCCTTGCTCTCCTCCTAGCTGAGCCACTTCTTGCTTGGAAAGCTCATCTATTTGGGAAGTCTTGCTGCATGAAAAATATTTCCCCTGATATCTCATTCCTGCCAGTAGCAGTTGCAGGGCATGTCCCCTGTTCCCAACATTGCTTCTCTTTCCTCTCAAGTTACCTCTTTGTCCTGATTTTTGGTGTATATCTTTGATATTAAATTTTTTGCTGTTTTTATTGTATTATTTGTTTGTTTGATTTTTGGTTGTTGTTTTTAAGACGCAGTTGTGCTATATTTCCCAGGTGGTCTTCAATTCTGGGGCTCCAAGGATTTTCCTGCTGCAGGCTCTGGAGAGCTGAGGCTCTAGGCATACTTACAGGCTACCGCCTGTTACTTCCTATAACGAAGTAGGTGAAAGTTGTAAAACCCATCCACGGGCAAGGGACTTCCAGCTGTGCATGTCTGTCGGTCTTGCCCTGGCTTCTTCTTTTCTTCATCTGAGTCTCCTGCCTCATTGCTGCATTCTGTGAGCTGAATGTGCTGAGGAGGCTGGAAAATCCCCCACATGTTCTGTAGACACCATCTCCAGCTCCTGAGTCTTTCTCGGATGCTGTGACTAGAACACGACTGGTAAATGCTCCATCTTCATCCTGGACAGGCACTGCACGGGCAGGGGCCACGTTCTTCTAGGGGTTTCTCCACTTAGTGCAACAGACAGGATGTGCTCAGGCTTCCACGCTCTGGAGACGAGCTGCCTGGCTCAGGTGCGGACTCGACCACTTCCTCTGTGATGTGATCTTGGGCAGCCTTCCTGGGTCCTCCTCACTGGCCACTGTAGACAATCATATATGTGGATGGGAGTCACCCAGAGGGCCATTTCCACAAGTAGTACACTTGGATAAGCGTGTGAAATGCGATGGGTGCTGCAGATATAATAAAATCCGTGCGGCTTTCTCAGATTGGCTACAGATCAGCCCTAGATGTCGCTTCTACTTTCTGGAATTAAATATCCACCTCTCCCACAGTACCATGAATGCAGTGACATCTGTTGCTAAATGCACATGCGTCATGCCTTGTAGTTAACTCTGGTCCAGAGATGAAACTCACAGGTGTGCTTCTGCCCTTGTGTGTCAGTGGTGTGGCTGAGTGAGCACCTGATGATCTGTGTGGTGCCTGAGGGTCTTCAGCAGGTGTCATCTTTCCCATCTCACTTTCCAAAACCAGGCCCTGTCACTAAGCTCCAGAGAAACTACAGTGAACAAGCACCATGTGTCGAGCAGGTCTCCGCAGACTTCTCACGGCTTGCGCAGTGGCAGTGACCATGTGACAGGTA
>NW_004524677.1:8081843-8083153 GCF_000260255.1 Octodon degus
GGTAGTTGTCTCTCCCATTACTAAAATATAGGGCATTTTAACATTTTGTACCTTAAGAAACATTGCCTTTTTACTTTTTTTTTTGGTGGAACCAGGGATTGAACTCAGGTCCTTGCGCTTGCCAGAGAAGCACTTATTCCACTGAGCCATCTCCCCGGCCCCTTTTTACTCTTATTGTACGCTAAGCTTCATATTCTAAAATGAGAAACCATAGCAGGTTTGATTCATGGCTTACTACAGTGGAAATCACTATGAAATTCTCATTTTCATAATCACTCTCCCTCCGCACTCTTGCCAGAACTATCAAATTAAGAGACACAAATATTTACTTAGAAATCTTTCTGAACATAGCAGGTTTAAGATGGAACAATATTTGCTCTTCCTTCCCATGGCTTGTTGGGAAACGAAGTCATTTTGAAGTGGACAAAAATGGCATAAGATTAGAGAACTCATCTAAGCCTTAGGCCTGCAAGCTGCAGAGGCCCAAAAGGCACAGCAGAGTGCGCAGCGATCCTGGCGTGGGCTTCGAGCACCACTCACAGCAGGCTGGGACACTAATTAGGGCGCACAGCAGCTTGCCTGGTCGCCCACTCTTGGTGACATAGCATGTTAGCAGTTGGCACCGCTCAGAGGGCAGCCGCTCCCCCACGAAGCCCTAAGAACACAAACATCCGCTTCCAAGAACATGTGTCATGACAGGTGCAGGGAAGGAAGCAAGGAGAGAAGGAGGGAGGAGGTGGGCAGTAGGAAGGAAGAAGAGACCGAAAGAGGGAAGGAGGGAAGGAGGGAAGGTGGGAGAGAAGAAATCAGAGGTGAGAACTAGTACTTGTGCTTTTCATCTCATGTCCTAGCTCCTAATTAATTGAAGAGCTGCCAATGTAAGGCACATTCATTTAGAGCACAGTGTAAAAAGATTTCCATAAAAAATAGAGAGATTGAGCTGGGTAGATAGCTCGTGGTCTGAGCACCTGCCTGGCAAGTGCAAAGTTCTATCCCCAGTACCACATGTCATGCCAGCCCCACTCTGAGCCAGTCACCAAAACCAGGTCTGGTGGCCCACGTCAGTAATCCCAGCACTGGGGAGGCTGAGACAGGAGGATCACTAGGAGTCCAAGTTGCATAGCAAGACCCTGAACCAAATAAATGAATAAATAAATAAATAGATTTTTAAAAATACAGGCATCATGTAGGAAGTCAAATAGGTAAGTTGTGGGTGGCTCAATAACTCCAGGCCTCCAATCCTATTGCAAGTGGGTTTCCGGGTTCCTCTTCCCCTACCTCTGCTGAGCTAAGCTCCTAATTCTTCTTAC
>NW_004524677.1:8084043-8120828 GCF_000260255.1 Octodon degus
AAGGGAACAGAATCTTGAAATCAAAACCAGGAAGCCAGAGCCGCCAAATTCCAAATTACAGCCCAAGGAGAAAATTAACCCCTTTGATTTAGAAGGAGCTATGCTCAAAGTTAAAAAAATATATCCCAAACTACCAAATCCTCTTCAAGTTGAAGCCGATTATAATAAAGTTGATTGGAATGAACTAGCGAAGGAAGCCGCTCAGTGTCAGGGCCGAGATGGGCTGCCCAAGGTTCAGTGCCCTCCACCATATAGCACTGATCCTAGCACTCCTCCTTCTGATCCCATAAAGGAATTAAAAGGCAAAATTGAACTTCTCAAAAAACAGATAAAATTAGAAAAAGAGCACGAAGACCTCATAATCCAATTAGAAAGATTAAAATCAGGAAAACCCAAAAATAAAAATATAACTGGACCAAAGGCCCCCTGTGTTCAAAGGCCACCCATGAGGGGCACTATCCCCAAAAGCTTCCTCCTGTTAGACCCACCCATAGATCTAGATAAGACAGAAGCATTTCCAGTGTCAGAAACAACAGGCGCTCAAGGACAGATTTGGCGTCATTACATTAGTTTCGATTTTAAAGTACTCAAGGAACTAAAAGCGGCGTTTGCCCAATACAGAGCCACGGCTCCATACACCACAGCCATTTTAGAAACTGTGGCCAACAATTAGCCTACTCACGAGGACTGGCAGGCATTAGCCAGAGCCACCCTCTCCAGGGCGGATTATCTCCTATGGAATTCTTCCTGTATATAAGGAAGCTTCCACAATGATAGCTTCACTGTTGATGTTGGATTTGTTACCTTCACCAGCTGCAATCAAATACTTAACTACAGGAGCCCTATTTGCCCAAAAAAGGGACATGTGTTTGTATGTGGGGGAAGTTTAGCCTTCACATATTTACCTACCAACTGGACAGGACTGTGTGTCATGGCAATTGTATTGCCTGATATAGATGTCATCTCTGGTAATGATCCTGTACCCCTTCCCAGTTTAGATTATGCTATGGGCCGCACAAAGAGGGCAGTCCAGTTCATTCCTTTATTAGTGGGGCTAGAAGTCACGGCGGCCATGGGGACAGGCACAGCAGGGTTGGGAGTAGCAGTACATTCTTACACCAAATTATCTAATCAGCTGATTGATGATGTTCAAACACTGTCTGGTACTATCCAAGATATCCAAGGCCAGATAGATTCATTAGCAGAAGTAGTCTTGCAAAATAGGAGGGGCTTAGACCTTCTAACAGCAGAGAAGGGAGGGATCTGCTTGGCTTTACAGGAACGCTGCTGCTTCTACACAAACAAGTCCGGAATTGTTTGAGATAAAGAGACTTCAAGAAGATCTTATTATGAGGAGAAGAGAGCTATTTGAAAACTCTTTCTGGAGCACATGGAGTGGAGTACTACCCTCTCTTCTCCCCCTATTGTGACCCTTCATTGGACTATTAATACTTTTATCAATAGGACTCTGTCTTTTCAATAGGCTGATGACTTTCGTTAAACAACTGGATGCCATTAAAATGCAACCCATACAGGTCCATTACCATAGGCTTGAGATGGCTGAAAGGGAAAACTACACTGGAATACAACCAGCTTATGATGATGAAGGTCCAGAGACCTCTTAGTTCTCCCACCCTTGGTGAGATGCTCAGGCTAGCCAGAGACGAGTAACGAGGGGCATACACGAGACACCACTCGCTGCCTAAGACAGGAATAAGACCTTCTGCTGTCCTGGTCTCCTATGACGGGTAAGGTTTGAGTCGGGTCCGTGTAGAGGACGCCTCGACCGAAGACAGGCACTGCCCCCTCAAGGGAATCAGCTGTCTATGGAAGCCATATTTTACATACACATATAAAAGTAAAGGGGGACTTTTGGAAGGCTCAATAACTCCAGGCCTCCAATCCTATTGCATGTGGATTTCCGGGTTCCTCTTCCCCTACCTCTGCTGAGCTAAGCTCCTAATTTTTCTTACCCGGCCTATTTCCCATAAGTCTCCTGCTATACCCTGGAGGTGGGACTTCCTGTCATAGTCCGGTTGCCTAGTTACTCGCGCCTTTTACCCACTGACGTCATTTCCCTATGCCTCCACTATATATACCCAGCACCTCCCCTAAATAAACGAGACTTGATCAGAATCCTGTCTTGTCTCCATTTCTCGTGTCTCCTGTCCTTTGTCCCCTCCTCAATTCTCCGCTCCTCTCCCAGGTAACCTTCTTTGACTGACCCGCTGGCTCGGGATAGTAAGTATTGCTTTTAATTTGAATCTGCATGCCTATTATTGGTTTTGTAAAAGCTTCATTAAGATTACAGTGCACATCTATGTGGATTTTAAGAGATTATTATATTTTTCATGTAAAAAGATATTAAAATAGACATGCAAGACTATCACTCTTCACTCTATCATCTAACTGATGTTGGGGATAGCACTCATTTCGTCACTCCTCTCATAGTTGTCTTCATGAATTCACATGATGGCTCCATCAGACCCCAAGAACTCCATTTTATTTTTATATTAATTAGTTTGTAAAGATTAAGCAGTCCAAAGTTAAGGAAACAAAGACTATTATTTCTCATGCATCTTTTTGTTTACCTTTAAAAAAAAACCTCTTCGATTTCAGATCTAAAGGAAAACTCCTTTCATAAATGCATCTTGGAGAACCATTGGACAGGACACTGTTGGGCAGGTCTACTGGGCATGTTGGAACCTGTGAGACAGCGGCTCATGGATTCTCTGTGCTGTTGAATGAGTTCTAAGCAATATTGAAAACTGCCACTTGTCAAGACCAAAATTCTGTATCAAAATATTGTATCAGCCTCTTCCAAACATATGGGGCCAGGAGTTCTATGACTTCAGACAAAATGGGCTGGCTCTGAGCTTTGCTGGTGTACTCAGTCAGGCAGAATATTCTAAAGTCACTTAGCACTTGTGTTTGGTCAAAATGATTCTTAACTCTGAAAAATGTATAAAATAGGATAGCCAGAAACACACACCACTATTTTATTTTTTTAAATACTTCAGGCTCAAAAGAGATAAACTAAAGAGCAATACATGTTTTTCCTACTTTGAAGATTGATCTGAGCATTGAAACATAAGCAGCACTCGAATCACAGCCTGCCCCTTGAGCTTGGATGGAAAAGAGGCTGGGGATCGTGTCCACAAGTGATATTCACGGTCACCTTCAGAAACCACCTGTCCTCCCCTCTCCCTAACACAGGTTCAGAGTGCACCAATCAGAGCACGCTGGCTGGAGCTAATGTTGACTGTTGCCAATGTGCCACAGAAGCACCTTGTTCTACTCCAGCAACGGGGGCTTGGTCTGATTGCACGTGCTGATGCCCATGCATAATGCAGCTGCAGCTGCTCCATTAGACGCCTCTGCGTGACGCTGGCCTTATCACCCAGCCACTGCGTCTTGTTTCTATTGATGCCTCTCCCAGCCAGCACACTTATGCTTCCTAGTTTCTCAGGTAACAGCTCCTGTTCCAGTTCCACTTGCTCCTGAACTGGGATATGTAGCTAGTCACTGTGATGCACATTGTATAAGCACATCCCTAGTCAGCAAGGTATTCTGTCTCTGTACTTCTTGATTAATTATCCTATGCAAGCCTTAGACCACCAGAGATGGGGGCCTGATATTCTGGGAATGATCCCAGTCAGTGCCCACTGATGTAAATAAATCTTCCTGCAAATCCTGGGTGTCATTCCAGGGCTTCTGTTTGCCATTATAGATCTTCTTGGGACCCAGACCTTGGAAGGTTATAAACTTTGCTTTCTATGATGGCAGCTGCTAACTTATAGAGCAATACTTTATGATTTAGAAAACAATCACTTAGAATTGAGTAGAAACTCAGCACTAAACCCACCAAAGAAGGGTGCAGAATGCTGAATTTCACCTCATCCAGAGCTTTCCAGGTCTACAAAGAAATCAGACTTAAGGCATTGATAGCAGAGATGCAGGCCTGTAATTGTAGCATTCTGGGAGGCTGAGGCAGGAGGATCACAGTTTCAATCACAGGCTAGGCAATTTAGCACTTAGCAAGACCGTCAAATACACTTTTTTTTTTCCCCACAACAAAACGATCCTTTATTTACACTTCTGCAAAGTTCGTAAGACATGACACAAGGTTGCCTGGCAACTATTAGCTAACCTTAACCAGACAGGATGTTTATATCAGGACTATAACTTACTACTATTATGGACTATTGGACTGTATTGAGTTATTTTGCTGAGTTCAAGTACCTACAATCTTTGGACTGGCTTCACCTATCAAAAGGTTCTTTACACACTTCTCCAAGTCCAGCTTCTCTAACTGCTGTGGAACACCCACGTCTTACAGAACAAAACAAAAAAAGAGGGATATGTTGGGAGGCATGGAAGCTAGGAGATTGATCAAGTGTGTGTGGGTGGGACTAGGCCTCAGAGGCTAAAACAATCAAATAAGCTTTAAAAAGGGCTTAGGATATAGCTGAGTGAAGAGGTTCTGGATTCAATCACTAGTACTACAAAAAGTAGAAAATGAAAAGGAGAAGAAGAAAAGGAAAATGAAAAAAAAAAAAAAGAAAGGACAGACAAATAGACTTGTAGATCACAAACTAGATTTGTGTATTCTCTGCCTCAGCCTAGTGACCTGGGATAGGAGAGAAACTACCCAGGATTATGTGCTGCTTCGGGGTTACACAGCATACTCTTTATGCAGAGAAAATTGCCCCTCGGCGGGGTCAAATGTGCCAGTGGACTGAATCTGCACAAGGCAATCCCCGTGGCTCTGACCCAAAGACAGCAAAATCTGAAGTGTTTCCTTTGCGTTAGTAGGATGGTCGCATTATAGGACCACACGAGGCATATTTAATTTATGTGACTTAATAAAAGTTTCATAACCATTTTCCTCACTGCTACCTTTTTTTAAATGTTGAAGCCCAATCTTCACTGTGTCAGTGTGTGACTTTCCACATGAGACTCACCTTCCCTGTTGTGAAATGCTTCCAACTCTGAAGGATTGAGCTTCATTTCTAAAGCAAGCCGTCTACTACAAAGCTGGAAAGCAAAATTCAGAAGACGAAGTCCACTTTGTCATGCACGGGCATTACAGATATCACAGCGCAGAAAGAGGCGAGGAGCTGCTTCAAAGTGTGACCCAAAACTGCAGCTTCCCAGACCTGCCTCCAGGGAAGGACCATGGCTCAGGCTTGGAGGAGGAAATGCTGTTGGGGCTTTGATTGCTGAGGTTTCCACACAAACGCTTCTTATTGATCTGGCACCAGAAAACGCTACTGTTACTGCTTGCTCCAATGGCCTATAAAGAATAAATTTGTCAAGTGACTTAGAAAGAAATGAATTAGGTTCTGTGTTCTGTGGTGAAGCCAGAAATGCTGGTGGGGGAAAGACTTAAGAGTGTAGGTGATCACAAGGCACTGGCCAACCTCCAACATGCATTAGAGGCAAGAAGCCAGGGCCAAGGATTCATAAGGCTCCACAGCCAGGCAGCTGTACAACAGGAGGCAGAGTTGCAAGCCAGTCCTGCTTCTGCAGCAAAGATGGAAGACCGCTGAGAAGGACCCATGGGTTTGGGGAGTGTGTGTTACCCTGGGGGACCCAGCCAGGTCATGTGCAAGAAAACACAAGAAAAAAACAGACAGGTGAAAAAAAAGTACCATTGTTTCTATGATGATTTGTATTGAACCCAGAGTCAGACACTCAGATCTGTCATGTGCTCCAACTCTCTATGTTTCATGTGTTGACTTGCTTTCTGTAGTTTGAGTAACCTGTGTCTACTCAGAAGTAACCTGACAGTTGGCTGGTCCAAGTATCCAGGTCAGCTTCGTCATGGGCCACACAGGTGACACCTGAGCCCCCAAGGCTTAACAGGCAGGTAGGCTGAAGGCTGCAGAGCTCATTCAGAGTAGATTTCTACCCTGGCACACTCCCGACTCAATGTTTCATAGAATGGATGACAAGCAAAGTTGTCTGAGGAATTCAGCCTGCCGGCCATGTATCATCTGCCAAGGTAACAACTCCCTCAGGGTTTGGGGAAGGAATCTGGCCAAGATGACATTTCAGATCACTGCGGGGTGCAGTCTGTCTGCTACGCCCTAGGGCCGAGACCAGTGCCCAAATGCTGTGCCATATGCTAACAGGTCCCAAACACAAGCAGGGCTGCAGATGCAGCTGACACTGTCTGAGGCCCTCTCCTGAGGCAATCTGGGGTGTCAGAGGCTGAGAAACAATGCACTAATCTTCTATGAAATCGGGGAACCTTCTTTGGATGCAGCTTGAGTCACCCTGCCTTACCACGTGAAGCTAGTGCATTCCCATGATGCGCAGGGTGCACACGGCTAATAGGGAAGCGGTCTTACCTGGGGGCTTGTCTGTTGTTTAAAACATTTCCAGAGTTTTGCTTATTATGTTTGGAAACTACACAATAATATATTTTCTGTATTAGAGAAATGATAGTTATCCCTGGAAAAATAGATAGCCACAAAAGTTCCCTGAAGGACAAGGCAATGAATTAAATGTATATGTTTTGTTGTTCCCACATACCCTCCCTGTATCCTGTCTCCAATTTGGGCTAGGACCTTTCACTGTGTGTACATGGTACCTAAATAAATTAGCCCCATTTAAAAAACTTTTTTTTTTTTTTTGGCAGAACCGGGGATTGAACTCAGGTCCCTGTGCGTGCCAGGGGAGCACTCATTTCGTTGAGCCATCTCGCTGGCCCCAAATAAAGATCTTCTTGAGGAGGTTTTCAGGCTTGTCCTGTCTTAGCTGGATGTGTGTAGTCAGAACACTATCCTTGCCCAACTTCCCAAGCCCACCGCTGTCTCTTGGGAATCCGAATCTCCACCTTCAGGAAGCAGCTGTGGCCCTTTTCCTGCGCGGCTTCCTCACGAACTTCTGCTGTCCTGACCCTCAGTTGAAGTTCTCATCAACTCATAATTGCTCTTGTGAAGCAATAGGTCACTTTAGGGCTTTTATCTTTGTTAGTATGATTTCACTAGCGCCCGAGGAGTGTGGTGGCCAAGTTGATCCCAGCGTCTTCAGTCCCTGACTGCTGAGCCCTTGGCACTGAACCGATCCAACTTCAGAATCTCTTTGTAGAGCTCCGGTCACTGCAGCTCATCAAGTTTTCCTGCTAACGACCGCCACTTCATTTGCGCTGCTTGTCACGACTCCCTCCTACTAAGCTACCACTTCCTTTCCTTTCCTGTGGCTTTCCTGCTGGCTGGATCTGTCCTCAAGTCTGCTTCTGTGCCTCAGAGAACCTAGAAACTATTTTTGTTTCCCTATTTTTCTTTCCTTCTTCTCTCCTCAGAGCTTCTCAATGAATATTTAATGGATGTTTTCTAAAGAGAACACTGAGATTGAGCGCACGATGCAGTTGGTGAATAAAGAAGAGCGCCGAGAGGCTTGTGAACCACCTCGGCTTCCACCTCCCGCAGGTCGCGCTGGGTCCTACACTGGATTCTCCCTGTGCCTCCTGCTGTCTGAGAGTCACAGTCTCAGCTTTGCTAATCTGAGACTTGACCCTTTTTGTCCTGTGTACCCCCCAGGCAACACAATAGTCTTAACTCAGAATCCCGGCTTTGGGGCAGTGAACAATATGTGTGACGCAGATGAGGGAACAGCACAGCTTTATTTTCCACGTGATTATGACCCGGATAAGGCGGAGGCTTAGAGCACGGCATTTTCCAAATGGAAGTCTGCTCCGAGTTAGCAAAGTATCAGGAGCAGGGTACAGAATTACTACAGTCTGGGCTTGGCGTTTCCACCAAGGCCCATGTGTTAAATTCTGATTCCCAGCTTCATGTTCTCAAGAAGTAGGAGGAAGCTCGGTCATTAAAGGTATAACTGGGAAGGAGACTTTGGAGTCCCAACTGCTTTAGTTCTTTTTTTTTTTTTTTTTTCTTTAATTTTAATTTTGGGCCATGAGTGGAATGAGCTTCGCACACTACACACTCTGACCTGGTCTGTGATCCTGCCCCAAGCACCAAAGTGATAGGACCAACTCATCCCAGATTGAAACTGCCACTATGCTGTGCCCGAATAAACCTTTGCTCTTTATAAGTGGTCACCTGTGGCATTTGCTACAGTAGCAGAAAGCTGGGCAGCAGGTGGCCTGCAGGGAGCTTGCAGTTCCCTGGCTAGCACAGGGCAGTAAGGAGTGAACAACACTCTTCCCAAAGAAAGCTTGCCTGCTCAGAGGAGAGACTCAGAAAAACGAGGCTGGCAGCCAGGAGGGGGCAGGTTTAGTGAGCCCCACACTCTGGCTGAAGAAGCCTGGAATATGAAGAGCTGCTCAGTCAGCAGTGCTGCAGTTAGCAGGAAAAATAGAAGACAGAGCTCATCTCAGCTGTAAGACTCCTCCCTGTTTTCAGTGGATACATTTTTCCTTTGCCTCCACATACCTGCAGACGACATGAATCCATGCAATACAGGCTATGAATGCGAAGCCACGACTAACTCTCCGCAGAAACAGCCATTTGTGCTTGGTTTACAACTTGCATTTTTGCTAACATCCTATACGTAGTTTTACTTTTATACTTTGTGGTATAAAATTTTATGTTTTCCCTTATAAAAAATTCCCTGGTTTATATGCAGAAGTAAATCTCCATTTTCTGATTTTACAGGAAGAAAACGACAGTTGCGGTGTGTTTGTCGTTCCGTCTCTGCATCCCTCCTTTCCGCCTCATCTCTCACCCTGGCTCTGCTCATTGCAGGCAACTGTGTTGACCGCTGGGCGGGGTCACCCAGGACCTGCAGTGCCCCCCTGAGGAGCCTTTGCTGTGGACCCGGTCTTCAGGCAACTGGGGAGAGAACCACGCTGAGCACCACGTTGAGGAGAGGAGCGCGGGGTCACCAGGGCTTCCCAGTGCCCCTGCAATAGCGACTCCTGAGATCACCCGAGGCCCCCTCCGAGTTCCTTGTGGGTCTGGCCTGAGTCTTCAGCGGGCCCCTGGGGGGTAGCTGCTTCTGTCTTTCTTCTTTCATCCTTGTTTGTGGGATCCCCCATCTCGAACAAACCACCTTAATGGAAATCTTCCCCTCAGAATCATGCCGGAGGACAAACTTTCTCCTGGACTCAAATTCTCTCCCCTTCATAGAGTTTAAGATTCACTCCCTGGTAGACTAAAATCGTCTTAAATGGGACAAAGCACTGTTTGGAAACTGTTGCAAATATCGGCAGGATAATTGCCCCTTACTGCACTACCACTTGGGATGAGCCCCGGGCTGGTTTTTGCAAAAATTTCATGTCATATTTGTGAAGTGATTTACCATATCCAAAAACCTAAAATTGTTTTTTAAAACTAGTAATTTTCAAAGAAAACTTCTCTGTTCTTTTTTATGTTTTTTTTTTTTAAACATAAAACCCTACAACAGCCCAAGGTAACTTTCCATCTTGGAAATCAGGGTGACAAAACTGTTAGGAAGCAAGTGAGGGTGTACCAGTTGAGGCAGGGTCCAAATGCCATCTGGCTGTCCTGCTTCTCCACTGAGCAGTGTACAAGGCTGGACCTGTGTGACAGACGAGGAAACTAAATTACCAAAGTTTATGTGTTTTTAAAATTTGTTTTGTATTAGGTGGTGCTGTGCATCAAAGTCAGAGCATTGCAGGGCCTAAGCAGTGGCTCTAATGATGAGCTATGCAGCTTTTGCCCCTGGAAAAGGTAAGTGATATGACTTTATAATGTCAGATAAAAATAAGCACTGAAGATTTTGCTACAGATCTTAATAAAATACATCTTTTTTCTGTGAATCCACCCAGCTGAACTGCTTCCCCCCACAGTGCCACTGGGGGGAATTGAGACCATGAGCACACTGAGCTACACAGCCAGTCATTTTTATTTATTCTTTTAAATCTTGAGACAAGACCCTTGTAAGTTAAACTGTGGGTCCTCCTGACTGGGGCCTTAAGGGCAGGGGCACAGGTGGGCACCGCCACCCCTGGCTCTAAGCTGCTCTCTGCCTGGCTGAATCTGATGCATTCCAGATTTCAAGGAGGTCAGTAAGTGATTCAGCCTCACTTCCTGTTCAAGCTCTGAATCAAATGACATGAGACAAGGAATCGGCCACTAGAAGCCAAGCTGTTTTCTTATTTCTCATAAAACTGAGATTCAAAATTTCTGAGAATAAAACTAACTTATACCAGAACTATCACATGGTAAGATTTACTCAGGAGAAATAGAAATTTGCCAAAATTACAAAGTTGAGTTTTCGCAGATACCTTGTAAGATTTAGTTTGGAAATTGTCTAAAGAACAAACAGGTGTTTGAAGGAAAATTAAACAGTAAGACACATAGCCAACAGTTGCATTTTCACCGTTTATCCTACTTGGGGTTGAGCACATCACTTGTCTGTCGCAGGAATGAAGAAGTCATACTGAAAGCTCGCTGTTTTTATTAAGTAAAGATGTATTATATATTAGAAGAAACACACACAAGCTTCTCAGCACACTGGTGCATGTGCCTGTAACCCAAGCCGATCAGGATGCTAGGACAGAGGAAACAACTCAGTGGCAACCTGGAGAACTGAGCCAGAATGTCTCCACATGAAAATAAACCAGTGAACAGCATGGGCTATTGGCAGAGCCAAACGCTGTGAATCTACACGAAGTTGGAATTTTGTTTTAATGTTGTTACAGGGTCTCACTACGCAGCTCGGACTTGTGGTGTTCCTCCTGATTTCAGCCTCCCCAGCGCTGGGATTACAGGTATGTATCACTATGCCCAGACTCTGGCTGGCTCATCCCACTCTGGGGGCGGGATTGGCATGGCATGCGGTGCGGGGAATTGAACCATGTTCCCTGACCTTCCTTAAGCTTGCCTAAGCTGGTGCTTTAGTCTGCTGAGCTATCTCACCAGCCCCAAAGTTGGATTTTATAAAAAAATAATAAATTGAAAAAATGAAATTCATGATAGGGGGTCATATTCATTTAACTCTACTACGAGGCAGTGCTTGATCTACCTAAGTATACTTCCGCCTGACACTATATGAAAAGATAGAGGAAGAGTTTAGTCATTACATGACAAATTTCTCTATCTCATTAGTAAGTTGCCAGAGAGGAGCTTGCAAGAAGCCACCTCCCTCAACAGCTTTGTCCCTCAGTCCTATACTTGCTCACAGCATGCACTGTGTACTCTCTGTGTTTTAGGAAACAGGAATACAATGGCAAGCAAATCCAAATCTCCCCCACTCTTTCTGCTGGTTGGAATCTAAAATGCTAAAGCATTTTCTATATAAAATCAAGTGTTTATTAGTTTTGGTAAGTCATAATATATAATGGCAAAGTTTGAATCATCTAATATGAATGGGTTTAGAACTTCAGGCTATAAGCTGCATGCACATGTACAGTTAGTGCTTTTGGCTCCATTGTGCTATTAGAAGAGATAATCTAATATCTGACTTCCAGCAATGATTGCACCTAGACAGCTATATTTAGCTCCCCTTCCAAACCTCTGTATCACTTTTTAGTACAGTTGAACAGCTTTCCTACAAAAACATAATTTCATTATCTCCTACTCCTACAATTATTTTTAACCAATTCACCCCCTTGACCCAATCTGCTATACCAATATAACCTGCTTGTCATTCCATTTACAGGAAGCTTCTGAGAGCCGAAAGATGTCTGAAGTCACACTTTACCACCTCATCAGTTCTGAATTGTTTTACTGCCCAGCAGTACAGTTTACCTCATAACCTGGTTTCTGCCTCTCTTCCTTATTTTCCTTTACCTGACCTCCCCTCGACTCTGGATAGTGACCACCTCTCAGGTGTCCCATGCTACATCCTGCCTCTACACTTTTGCATGTGGAGCTCCTTCTCTATGCAAATTACTTGCCCTTCTCTCTACACTGAGGAGTCCACTTTGAAAAAGTGCGTCTGCTTTAACTTCTGTCTTAGTCAGCTTTCTGGTCACTGCAGTCAAATAACAGACCTGGGCAAACTGAAGGAAAGTGTGTTTTGTATCACAGTTTGGGGCACTTCAGTCCATGGTCAGCTGGCTCCAAGAATAGAGTGGCAGAACTGCCTGCAGCAGAGCAGCTGCTTGATTCGACTCTTGGCATTCTGGAGTGAGACCACAAAGGAAGAAGCCAGGGAGGGAGGCCAAGGACCAGGTAGAGAGTGTCCCTGAGGCCACACCCTCCCCTTTACAACTGAGGCCTCATTTAGTTATGGACACAGTATTAGTCCCTCACAATCTAGCCACTTTTCTTATTTATTTATTTATTTATTTATTTATTTATTTATTTATTTATTTATTTTGGTGGAACCAGGGATTGAACTCAGGCCCTTGTGCTTGCCAGGGAAGCGCTTAATGCACTGAGCCATCTCCCCGGACCCCTAGCCACTTTTCCAACAGTCTCTTAATTAATTCTCCTGGCAATTAGATTAACTCATTCAACTTTTTCAGTGCGTTTGTTTTCCTTTGTGAAGGAAAGAACCAACTGGAGTTGCACTTCCCTCAGACCAGGCTGGATCCCTCTAAGCACACGCTATGCTCTGAAACACACACTAGCTGTTGTCTCTCTTCCTCCCCCACATGTGCACTCCTAGGCGCCTCCTGATCAAAACCCCCCAGCCATGGCCTTTCTCATAACCAGCCCAGACGATGTGGCTATGTGTGAATCTATTACATGTAGTATTCAGAAGTTACTGCAGCTCAAATTTACTTTATTTTATTTTTTTTATGTGTTTGGTACAAGGGTCTACAGGGTCTCACTATGTAGATTAGACTCGTAGTGATTCTCCTATTTTCAGCCTCCCAAGGGCTGGGATTACAGGCGCATGCCACCATGCCAAGTCTCAATTGACATTTCAGATCAGACTAGGGGTAAGGCCAGAACAGCAGGCCTGGGGATCGAACCCCTGGCCTCTATGCCTGCTTGCAGGTGTTTTAATCTGTTGAGCTATTTGGCCAGCCCTAAATTTATTTTATTTAAAAAATTGCTCAATCTGCTTACCTAAATAAACTGGTGACCATATATGTTCCGTGAATTGAAGAGCAGCAGAAAGCATCCTCACCAGGCGTCAGATGCTGCTTGCAGCTATTACAAATGTCTTCTGTGTGTTTTCACTGAGTGAGAGAAAGAGGCAGACAGGGAGAGAAAGGGAGAGAGAGAGGGAAGAGGCTGAAGATGAGAAGAAAGAGTGGGAAGGGGCAAGGAGAATAAAGAGAGGAGATCAAAACAGGAAAGCAAACGAGCGCAAAAAGAACTGGCAGGAACCAAAGGGAAAGGCAGACATCAACAAGCCCAGCACTCCGGGGAGCTGAGGCAGAAAGAGTTAGGATTTGAGCCCCACCTGGGCAATTCAGGGAGGCTTTGTCTCCAAATAAACCAGATAGAAAGGCCTAGTGGGTAGCTCAGTGTGAAGGCCTTGGCATGACTCCCGCCTACAGTGAAAGTAACAGCAGCAGCAGCAGCAGCAGCAGCAGCAGCAGCAGCAGCAGCAGCAGCAAGGAGAGCAACAACAACAATAAAGAGGGGAAACAAATATATCCAAGAAGTAAATACAGCTCTTTTTTTTGGAAAATATCATTGGAAAAGCACAATAAGATTCTGATGGAGATAAAAGAATGCAATTTAAACGATAAAGATTTTTCAATCCTTGAAGAATAACTCTTAGAAACTATTGTAGTGATGAATCTGCTGTTCAGAAGTATGCTTATTTAGTGGGCCAATGAAGAAAAATAGGCAGATAGTTGCTCAAGTGACAATCAATTTGATTAGCCAACACATTCTTCCACAGTAGAGGAATTCTCTAAAAGTATCACTGTGCATCTGAAGAGTGATTTTTCTCCAGGAAATATGCACAAAGTTACTTGGTGAGTCCTCTGTCCAGCTCTCTGTTGCTTCTATGACAGTTTGTATCAGTGTGGGTAGGTTGCTTTTCTCTCCTTAGACTTGCATTATCTGTTTTCTGCTTGGTGGGCATCAATACCGTTTTGAAAATTGATCTCTAAGTGTTAAATTTATGTGCTAACAGTTAATCCCCAAGTGGCTCTCATTGTAAATTTAATAACTGAGCACCACACCACTCACCACAGCGCACATGCACAGAGCACGTGGCCACACATGAGCGAGCGCGCACACACACACACACACACACACACACACACACACAGCAGTGATTCCAGTCTGGGTTCGCAGCTCTGCCTTTTCCTAGGTCTGGGTCCATATTACCAACTTGCTAATGGTTTTACTCTTGATGAAAACACAACCTGCAGCGCCGTGGTCGACTGGATGCAATTTCTCAGGGATCAGACCTGAGCAGATGTGACCATGAGGGCAGCATTTAGAGAGCATGAAAATACAGGGCATGCGCTGCATGAACGTGCGTAAGGCGCAAGCGGAGGCGCACGAAGGTGGGGACTTTGGCCTTCAAGGAGGCAGGCCGGCCTGGGCTTGCTTGTGACCCAAGCTCCGGCAAGCTGAGCAAGACCCGGCCTGGGAAAAGCCAAAGCTCAGGGACCAGCCATGTTCCACTGGGGCAAATTACTACTGGCACTGTGGTTTGTTTAAGAACATCTTAACGTCAATTTAATCATCCTAATATCAACTCCTAAATCTTCCGAAGGCAAATGCAAAAGGCAACATTTCTAACCCTCTGCACCCCCTCTTTGCTTGGCTTGCTTGCCGTAGTTTCTAGCCAGGGTCCTGAGGGTGCCATGACCGAGGGGTGAGCGTGCATCCTGGTCCTAGTTGTAATGTAGAAGGATCACTCTTAAGGGTGCATCTTGGTCCTAGTTGTAATGTAGAAGGATCACTCTTAATATGCATTTAGAGTGATACTTATCATAATGACTGTAATCTGCCTGCGTCCTTTGTTCAGCAACCACTACTACTTACTTATCCAAAATTTACCTGCCTACATGGAAACAGAAGAAGCCAGATACGGGGCCGGGGAGATAGCTCAGTAGAATAAGCGCTTGCCTGGCAAGCACAGGGTCCTGAGTTCAATCCCCAGTACTGCAAAAATAAATGAATAAATAAGTAAGTAAGTAAATAAGTAAATAAATAAATAAATGCCAGATAAACTGTTTTTTATTTTTTAAAAAATTATTTATTTATTTATTTATTTATTTATTTATTTATTTGGTACAGGATCCTGCGGCACAGCTTGGACACACAGTGTTCCTCCTGTCTCGGCCTCCCCAGAGCTGGGATTACAAGTTTGAGTCACTACACCTGGTTTTGGTGACTGGCTCAGAGCCCGGGCCTGCACAGCACATGGTACCAGGGATTGTACCCTGGTCTTTGTGCCTGCCAGGCAAGCATTAGACTGTTGAGCTCTCTCCCCAGCCCCAAACAACTTTTTCTTAACCCATTTTTATTTTCAATAACACTTACTGGGGTGAACACTCTGTGTTATTGTAATCCTTACATAACCATTGCCAGGAGACTTAAATTATTCCAATTTATAATTGGTCTGCAACATATAAACTAGCAAAACTAATGACTTTGGCTTAAAAGTCTGAACATTTCTGCTAAGAAAAGGCACAAGACCCTGAAACAAAATATTTTGCAATTCTAATTAAAGTCTAATCATAGTGAGGTCTTTAATTGCAATTTTTATATTTGTGTACATTTTTCAGACTTCGCAACACATTCAGGACAATCCCCTGGGATCCTGCGTTCTTCGTTCCAGATGTGGCTTTCACGCCTAGAGACATGACCTACGGCTGCTTAGGCATCAGCTGATGCCGACAGCGAGCATCGCCGGGACGGGTCGCCGCTGAGGGGGCCCTCCTAGCTGCATTTCTTTTGATTCAATTCAACTTTCTGGAGTTTACACTCACTTTGGGGCAAATGTCAGATTGTGAGTATGAAGCCGTCTTTTAATTGTGATATAAATAATCTGAGAGAAGAAATCAAAGATGTTAGCCCAAGAAAATAGAATCAAGAACTTCCCGGGTTTCCTTCCTTGCTCTGGTGGTGATTTTTCTTTCTTTCTTCCTTCCTTTCTTTCTTTCTTTCTTTCTTTCTTTCTTTCTTTCTTTCTTTCTTTCTTCTTTTTTTCTTTTTTTTTTGTGCTGTATTGGCTGTGCATGGATTTATGTAAGCTCTTTGTAGCTTAGATTTATTGTCTATAAAAGGGACATTTTAATAATGCGCTCCTCATATAACACAAGGTTTTAAAACAGCTCCTGGACTCAGAGCAAGCATTCTGCAAATTTTGACGCTTGGTCACTCATCTTACGACATCCGCGACAAACGGTGATCTTTCTAGGGCCTCGACCATAGTTCATGCAGAGTCTTAGCAGAACATCCTGTGCGGTTGCTATAGAAACAAGAATTTGAATGCACTGCCTTCAGTGAATTAAATTTCGAGCATAATTCTGCTTTATTATTATTCATTATACAGCAGTTAAAAATAGAACAGAGCAGGAACAAGGGCATGAGTTCTTCCTACGGAACCTAGAACGGTGCTGACGACGTTGCCACAGGGGCTCGCAGTCCCGTTTCTACGGGGGCTATTCGCCGCAGCCCTCCCTCTCCTCGGAGAATTCTACAGGAAAAATTGCTCAAGTTCCCCTCGCCATAACAACAGGCGGCTCTGCTTAAAACAAGATCAGCTCAGAGTCGAAGTGGCACCGTTTCCATGGTAACTGCTACCTATTAAAGTGCAGCGGCCTGTTTTTTAATCAGTCAGATTGTCCTTTGTCAAAACGCAAGCACGTATTGTTCCTAATGCAGTGGCATATAGTTAAGGCTATGGTAAGGGAATGGTTGGAATAGATGCTCGCAAAATAAAAACAACATGGACTAATCTTTTCTCACAGTGCAATTTCTTGTTCATGAAATGAAAGCCTTCATAATGCACACTGTACTAAGCCATCGCGACTCTCCGAATCGCATGTAGATTGTCTCTCTTCTGTGCGTTTTGACTACATTCAAGCAAAATCCTGACCCAGAAAAATGAAAACGTCTATGTCCAAAATCTGTCTCATCCCTTCTCTTTCATAAAAAATAACGTTGAGCAATGCTAAGGGGGCCTTAAGTTTATACTGATTTCTCTTATGCTTCTTTAGATCTTCTCAGAGCCAAATAAGTCAAATCAGTGTACGGCAAGCTAAAAGCAGCTAATGCATACCCAGGGCTGACTTGATTCTTTCCTCCATTTGCATTTACTTGCTGTCTGATCTTTTTCCTTAAGGAGAGATTGCAAACAGTGAGACGGGCTGACATTTTGGAATTTCACATGAGAAATGTTTGAAGCCTGTGCTTATATCAACAGCAAAGGCAGAAGCTGGCCACCACGCTCAGGACTGTTCTCCTGAGCTTGGTCTCTTATCTGCCCTTTTGGTAACTAAATGGTACATTTCTTCTTTGCCATTTATATTTAGATAGAGCCTGGTTAGAATCCTGCTCTGTAGTGTTTTAGAGACATGACTTTGGGCTTAAATTTTCTCCTTTACAAAGTACATGTCATGGTTACCGGGAGAACCAGACAAGCTAAGACATGTAGAAGGCCTGACACACGCATTACTTCACTTAATGATGCTTGTTACATACAGCGTCCTCAGCTGTTGAAAACATCTATCATCATTATCGCTGTCAGCCTGAATCTGACTTGAATGCTAACAGTATGAAAAAGTTGCTGGTATCAACACGCAAAAGCTCTTCAGTGATAAGGACGTTTTCACTTCCTACCGTGTTTTATAATATATGGAGCCACTTATGTAAAAGATAACTACGACTTCTGATGCATACTAACATCAAAGGTGACCTGCACTCTAAGATCAGAGTGAAAATACTCCATACAATGCAAGACTGTTTTATTCAGCTGCCATTTTATTTTAAGACAAAGAATCCAGGTTTTATTTTTCTTTTACAATTTCTGTGGCATCCAGGGGACCGCATAGCTTCAGGCTAGGATATCTATCAGATTTTTAGGGATGATCCTGAATTTAAATGTTCTGTTTCGTTATTTCCCTATGTACGCCAGTGCTGGACAGATGCTGTGTCCTGATTTTTGTGTAAAAGAATATTGTCACTCTAAATGTGAGACTCTCATTGTCCCTGATTTTGGCATTGGTTGGAACTCCAGTCGAGATCCTGGGTCTCAGAGCCCAGATGGTGGCTTGGCTGGACTCTTGTGCTGTCACAAAACACACTGGCAAAGGCCCATGATCCCAGGCCACCTGAGAAGCTATTTCAGAGGACAATAGGTGACACTTATTCAACTTTTTCCTTGTCTGAGTCCATTAAAAGGGCAGACACAGCAGGTTATCAATAGCTTAATAATTGCCCATCAAATTTTTTGTTCTGTGGCCCAATTATGACACCCAAGATTTAATATAGTATTACAAATTATTCTAGTTATTAATGGTATTAACTAGGTGAGAGCTATTCTTCTTCTGCTCTTCACTGTCTTGTCTGAAAGAACAACAAAGAAACAGAATAATATATTCTGAGAGATCACTGCATTAAAATCCCTCATTTTATAGCTGTTGGCGGGAAGTGAGCCAGGCCAGAATGAAACTGCTTGGTTCATTCTACTGAGCCCCTGTTTCACAAGGACTCTTCAGCATCTTACCTGCGTTAGTCAGCTTTTTAGCATTATGAAATACACCTGAGAAATAAGACAGAGAAGGTTTAGGATCACGGTTTCAGAGGCGGCAGTCCATGGCTCCTTGGCTCTGCTGTTTACAGTCAGTGGTGAGGAACACACAGGACGGGCACATGCAGTGGCAGTGTGTTCACCCTGGGAAGGAAGAGAAAGGAAAGGAAGGAGAGTGGTCCCCATATCCACACAAGGTCGCACCCCCTGTGACTCAGCTTCCTCCCACAGGCCCCACCTCTGAAGACTGCACCCCCCTCCAGTGGTAGCCATGGTCTGGGAACCAAGTCGTTAAACCACCCTCCTTTGGAGGCATCTGACTCATAACATTGCTGCTGTCTCAGCTCTTCTGGTTCTGGAAAATTAATTGAGATTTATTTAAAACTTGTCTATGAAAAGCCTTCAAGAGTGTCCATGGAAGATAAGAACCAAGATTGGAGATGTTTAAAATTCCAGCATCAACATGAAACTATTCAGACGTGCAAGCAAACAAAGAAGACTTTCTTTGTTCACTGGTGCTACTGCACCAAAGCACTGTGGAGGAGTAATCTACGGCCAACACAAATTCTTGATGACCAGGTCTGCAGGCTGAGAAGTCAAGGTGGAGTAGGGATCAGGTTTGAGGTCTGGCGATGACCTGTTTTTCACAGACAGCCTTGACCAGATGTTCCTCACAGATGACCATAGCCAGGTGCCCTCATGAGGCCAAAGAGTATAAGAGCAAAAGGGGCCCGCACCAGTTCTCCCCAGCCTGTTACAAGGCAGCAATTCACTCCAGGGGCAGAGCTCCGCAGGACCTAGCCACGTGTTAAGATCACCACAAGGGAAATTATTTTCACATGAGTTGCTGCAGGGACATACTCAAGCTCCACAAAGACTCTGTGGAACAAGAGCACAGTTATGGTCCTGTGTCTGTATGACAGAACAGAAAGATGGCAGGAGGAGGAGGAGGAGGAGGCTTGGGACCATTGGAACCAGCAACACAGTCAGGCAGGTTGGTTGTGCGCTGAATTCTTAGGGTTGCCACCACAAATGGCTATAAATACCAAGGAACTTTCAGCAGTTGAAATGCACTGCTTCTCAGTTCTAGAAGCTAGATGTTCAAATCAAATTGTTGGGAGGGCTAACATGTCTCCCAGGACAACGTTCCCCAAGTGTTGCTAGCTTCTGGGGAGGTAATAGCCATCTTTTGTGTCCCTAGGCCCTGGAGTCCTCCCTGCAGAGTTACTCCATCTCTGGCACGTCAGCCTCTTCTGTCTTGGAGTCCCTTCTCCTTTTCTCAATTAGGATGTGAGCCACTTTGGATTGGGGCTGCCGGAGTCCAGCATGACCTGGTTTTCACAAATTATGTCTGCAGTATCTCTTTCCAAATAAGGCTATATTTTCCAACATTCTGGGAGGTTTATGAAATTTTTGACATGACAAAAAGCATGCAGTCCAGAATATCTGCTTTTCCTTTTGTCCTACCCCACATCTTATCCTTAAAAGAATGCAATTTTGAGGAGATATGTATAAAGTCAAGGATCATATCAGAAAATTCTTTATCCTGTGTATGAAAATAAGAAACCACAATTTGCTTATGTCACTGTGGACGAGCTAGTAGGCTGGTAGGGAGCAAAACAATAATCAACACATTTACTTCCATAAGCTTGATTGTAATTCCTGAGTCATATCAGAGTGAACACATGACAGGCTTGGAGCAAAGAGAAGTAATCTAGAATCTGGTTGGCAAGTTGCTTCTTTTAAGAATTTTCTGTGAATACATAAAGATGAAACTTACCTCATGTAATTTTCACAAATACCAATCAAGAAACACTTGCACAGGATTTCCAACCCAGCAATCTTCATCATAGTTTTTCTCCTTTTATTTTTGATGGGCGTGTTTATTCACTGGTGTGGTCTCATGTCATGGGAGGAGAGGGGCTGTCCTGGAAGGAAATAGAGGTTTATATTTCTTAACTCAGATTACAAAGACCTGTTTTTTGTCCAGTGTGTGGAAGATCGAAGGAGAAGGAATTCTTCCTCTTATAATTTTTCATTTTATTTTTTCTTTCTAAAATCTGCCTGAATTAGTAAAGATGAATAAAATTATAAACCACTGTTTAGGATATATTTGACTCCTGAATTCTAGTAAACCCATCATGGAAAATGTGCTATCAACTACAGAGCTTCCCACCTTGCAAGGCCATGAATGGTTGATCCGCTAGTGAAAGCCTGTGGTCCTCTTGGCACCGCTTGCATATGCATAGGTGTTTCTAACTGAGGCTCTTCCCTGTGCCTTAGAATTTAGCTGCATTAAAATTCAGCGAGTTCATATATATTTTATATCTTATTGCTCATAGTGAATTCTAGACGCCAAGGATGTGCTCTGCATGGAGCCATCCTGCCAGCCTCAGAGCACTGAGTGGGTGGCTGGAGCGGAACATGTATATGAATCTGGTAAACACTGTTTAAAATTAGTATGTGACAACCGCAGTTGTGGATTTTTTCTTTTCTATGGTTTCCCTTGGGCATTAATTAATACAGCATTTTAAAACATTTTTCTCTTGCAGAGTTACTTTCTCCTATGTATTTAAATATTCAAACTAGGCATCCAACAGATAACGACATTAAATTCTAATGCTATTTCTGAAAAGTGGGCAGTTTCAGTGTTCATGCCCAGACTGTAACAGTCACTGGCAAAATTGAAATCCTTTTCCATTAGCATGCAGATGAGTCAGGTTTGAGGATGGCTTTGTTTGGGGGAGAGGTATTTTTTTCCTAATGGAAAGTTAAAATTAGGTCGTGTTACTGCTGTTCTGGGAAATGGGCTTTGTCTGTATATCTACCTATTTGTCAATGTTTCTCTCTTTTCTTCCTTCCTTATTTTATTCCTTCCTTCCTTTCTGTTTTCCTTCCTCTCTCTTGTTTGAATGTAGAAAATTTAACTCTGCTTCATTGATGGCTTGTAGTTTATCTTTCTATTGCGTAGGAGAACAAAAATAGTATCAAAACTAAAAAGATAATTAACAGACATGAAAAAAATCTTGTCTCCCATTGTATACCTATATTCCTCTTTTAATGATCTATCTGTTAAATGATCTTTCAGATTTATGATCACGGTACACTGTTCTCTTGGACTCAAACGCAGTGATTTTCAAAAAAAAAGATTCTGTATATCTTATTTATTGAGCTGCAATATCCTTTTCTTGGTACAGTATGCCTTGTTTCTATAGCACTGTACTGTTGCTGATTGTGCTGTGTAGTGCTGTACTGTACTTTTATGTTCTGTCATATGTTACAGTACTGCATGCGAGTGCCATGCAAACAAGACCAGGTCATCGGGCTGGAGCTTCCTTGGCCATTTCCTTGTATGTAAGTGTATTATGTACAATTTCTCATTTAGAGACCAATTCAAGTAATGGCCTAGTCTCAGGAACAAGACTCAGTTGTTACACGAGGCATACCTGCACCTAAACAATGTTTTCACTTATAAAATGCTATTTGAATAAATTTTAATTATTTCTACTTATTGGCTTTAAGCCCACATTTAAATACTTCAATTAATGTTTGTTTCACATAGAACATATTTTTGCACAAGCTAATTTTAAGGCAAGATCTATGATCAATTTTCTCAAAACAATGCTTAAGATTTTATGACTAAAGCTACAAGAAAACAAAAGATTCATTTTGATGAGTATCCAAAAATGTCTTCCAGAACACCTTAAGTGGTTCCTTTAGCAACTCACTCACTAATTCATTTAAGGAAAACCTTTATTGACTCTACCTTGTGCAAAATCCCTGACATACTGCCTAGTGCTGTAGAAACTGCACAGATATTTTTTTCCTTTTATAGATTTTAGATCTGCTTGTGGATATAACATGCTAGAGTATATTATCTGAGATACAGTATACACAATTCCAGGACCAGAAGATTTAAGTCTCTGAAGCTCTAAGGCTGCTCTGATGGTCTGCTGGTCTAAAACCATAACCTATAGCTAAAATTTCCATGGAAGTACTAATATGAGGAGCTTATTTCTAACAAGTAAGGATTAGATGCAGAAAATATGCTACATATATACAATGGGATACTATTCAGTGATACCACGAATTAAGTCCTATCATTTATGACGATGTGACTGCAACTGGAGATCATTATGTTAAATGACATAAAACAGAAACAGAAAGCCAAGGACTGGATGGCCTAACTCATGTGGAGTCAGAAAAGGTTGATCTCATAGTGAGTGCGAAGAGGGTGAGTAGAAAGTTACAGTTATAACCCAAAAGATTTGGTGTGCTATTTTACAACATAGGTAATAACTGCCACTTGGTAAAGGTACACAATATTACCAATGCATACATGTACCAGAATATTGCATGGTATCCCATGATTAGGTATAAATTTTGTTTTTATGCATCAAATAAAATAATTTACAATAAGTGATAAAAGTGGAAACTATCTCTTCTGAGTCACACACAAACCTAGCAGCTCTCAGAATCTACCACAAATAACTTTGTCATTTTCTATGCCATAATAATCTCAAAAGAAAAAATTGTTTACCTGCTGTGTCTATTACCAACTTCATAGATCTACTTTTTGAAATACCTATTTCTATTACCAATGTGGCAGTCTCATTTCCATATTTTGCATATTGATGGTAAGATACAATAGGTATTTTACCTCTAAGGTAAAATACAAGTGATCCTCAAAATGTACTTTAATTGTAAAATACAAGTGATCCTCAAAATTAGACTGACTCTTTGGCGTAGACATAGCTGAATTTGTGTTGTTTTTACCATTCATGACAATGACCTGGGTTGAAAACAGGGAATATACATTTCACTAGTGGATTTCCATTGACAAATATTTTGTCATTGGACACTCTCAGCCATAAGATATACACTAGGCAGATTGTTTTACATTTCATACCCATAAAAACAGGAAGATGGGATCTTCAATTAGCTACAAATGATCAGTCATTCAGCACATAAAAGATCTAGGCCTTTAACAGGCTCATATCTCATGAAATGCTGGCATTTCTCTTTTACATCATACTGTTATTCAGATTTTTCCTTTAACTCATGGCATACTGTAATTAGTAGAGAATTTGTATATAAGTATTTTAAAATACTTTGAGTCAATGAAATTCAGGTCAATGTTGGTGAATAAAATAATCTATAGCTAGTATTCCAGTTTTAGATGTATAGGTCTTGCTTTAACTCAGTCTTAACCATCCAGCAGAAAAGTATAACTACAAGGTATAAAGAGTAAAGCTATATTAATATGCTGAGCTGTAAAAGGCTCAAGTTAACAACTTCTGACAATTGCCAGTTGTGCTGATAACCCACTACTATTATGGACTATGGGACTGTATTGGGTTATTTTGCTGAATTCAAGTACCTACAATCTTTGGACTGGCCTCAAGTATGAAAAGGTCCTTTAAAGACTTCTCCAAATACAGCTTCTCTAACTGCAATGGAACACCCATTCCTGGCAAAACAAAACAGAAAAGGAGTGTATAAACAAAAGACCATTCTGTTGTGAATGTATATATATATACAAGGTAGTTAGGATAGATATACGTCTACTTTCTCTTAGTTCATTGAAAAGAAAGGTTTGTACTAATAGTGTTTAGACAAGATATCATGTCTGCATCTTGTCCTCTGAATAACTACAATGAAGACAACAATATGCAATGTATTAACTATTGTAACTGTCCTAATATCCTGTTTTGAAAATGTTTCATAGCTCTTTTATAACTTTTTTCATTAAAATGAATTTTAAATGTTAAAAAGTACAAAAGTTCTGGATAAAAATAAAATTACTTCAAAGGAAAAGTTGTCCTGGACCATTTTTTGGTGACAAAATGTGAATTTTCAGTTACTAATGAAAATATCATGATTGCTATATTATGTAAGCAGTTTTAGACTTAGTTCTCCCCAAATGATCAGACTTGATACCTGATTATTTTGCACAATGTGGTAATAAGCAAGTTTTTATTTTCTAGTACATTACTATAATGAAATTTGGGGAATTATCCGACACTACTTGACTCATCCAAGGTCATCCTACTCAGAAAGTGAGATTTCAAAAAACTACCAATGACCCTGGAGATTCTACTCCACTGATTGATTCACTGAGCCACAGCAAGACTTCATTTACCTGAGTAAAGACACACGCTTTGCTAGAACTTCATTTTTGAATGTACCTTAAAAACATTGTGTATATTAGAGGGATGTTGTGTGATGTTTGGCCCCATGTAAATACTGTATAATGTTTAAATTATGTTAAAGATAAATATTTTTTCTTTTTTTTTGTGGAACCAGGGATTGAACTCAGGCCCTTGTGCTTGCCAGGGAAGCGCTTATTCCACTGAGCCATCTCCCCAGCCCCAATATTTTTTCAAGTATATCACATCTTTGTGATTAAAAATATTTAAAATCATGTTTTTAGCATTTTTAAGTACATGTCTTAAAATTATGACAACATATCTCATCCCAGTAAATATATATTTATTTAAAAGTGGAAAAGATCTTATTTTTATACTTTTCTGCTGGATGGTTAAGACCAAAATAAAGCAAGACCTATATAACAAAAAATGTAACTTTTGCATCTGACAAGGTCAGTCAAATCCCCTCAGGATTTACCCTGAAACCCTTTACTGCAGTTTGTAGATCCTTTGTCAGTGTCAGCCATGTGGATGAGTTACGGTCATTGCTTGACCAATTTGCTCTCTGTGAAAGCCTGAGAGAATGTTTTCTCTCCAGGTGATTCTTCTTAGGCACACTATACATCATCAATCAATTGGTATAGATATGCAGCTACTTTCTGTTAGTTCAATGAGAAGAAAGATTTGTACTAATAGTGTTTAGACAAGATTTCATGTCTGCATCTTGTACTATGATAACTACTATGAAGACAATAATATGCAATGTATTGATTATTGTAACTGTCCTACTAACCTGCTTCAAAACTGTCTCATTGCTTTCTTTCTCAATTAAATTAATTTTAAAAAGGAGAGATTGAGTCTCCAACAGAAAAAATAAAAGTGGAAAAAATAGCAAGGGCTGCCATGGATCAGAAGAAAAAGGAACCTTTTTTGGGGAAAGCTAGACTTGAATTATGACAGTTGTCTCAGAAAATAGTATGGAGGATTCTCAGAAAACTGAAAATAAAACTGCTGTGTCACGCGTTCCCACTTCTAGACCTACATCCACAGGCAATATAGTTCATGTGTCAAGAAGACATCTGTGTGGCCAGATGCACTGCAACACCTTTTTAAAAAAATCTTATTTATTTATTTGGTACAGGGCCTCATGATGCAGCTCAGACTCATAGTGATCCTCCTGTCTCAACCTCCCTAGCACTGGGATTGCAGGCAGGTACCACCACGCCCAGTTTCAGTGGCCTGCTTGGTGCCTGGGGCTGGCATGGCACGTGGCACTGGGTATCAAACCTGGGTCCCTGTGCTTTCCAGGCAGGCTCTTAGATGACTGAGCTATCTCCGCAGCCCTACAACACTATTTATAGCATCAAGAAATTAAGACACATGGTGAATGAATAAAGAAAGTGTGGTATGCATGTATGACACAATATTACTATTCAAGCATATGAAAGATTGAGATTCTGTTGTTTTTAAAAACATGAATGGAAATGGAAGTCATTTAGTGAACTAAGACAGGCACAGAAAGACAAGGTACACACAATCTCCCTCACTTGTTCAATCTGAAAATGTGTATTTCAAAGAAGTTGGAAGTGCAGTGGTAGTCTCTAGAGGCTCAGGAGACTAGCAAAGCAGGTTGGAGGGGGCGGAGCAGGAGATCAGAGGTAGGAGTTGTAGTGTGACTTTGTACAGCAGGGTGAATAGGGGTTATGTGCTGCACATGATCAGTAGATCTGCTTTCTGAATGAAAGACCATGCTGTTTGCTAACACCCAGTCTTACTAATTTCTGCACTTCCTCTTGCCAGTGTATCTTGGGATGAAGTTAATTTTAAGTGGAACAATGTGATTTTCCTAAATGTAGTTTATACTTTGTCTACTGAAAGATAGAGGAAAGAGGATCACCAATATCTGAGTTGCCAATTTTCTATATGCATAGAGATAACATTTTGAATTAACTCATTGAACAAAATATTTTATTGGAAGATGTTCTTAGTGAAGCTAGGAAGACAGATTATACTTATTGCGAGGTAGTTAAGCTGATGGTTTTAGATGGCATTCACTAAACAGGGTCATTTAAACACTTACCTTATTTGAGCTACAAAAACATTACAACAATATTTAAACTATAAGCATCAACATAATAAAAGCTCCAAAATATTTGTCCTTTGTACTGTGAACGTACTAAAATTCAATATAAATATTTTTGTTTGAATAGTACTTGGATTTGTTTTCATTAAAATATGTCTTTATTTCCTTGTTCCTATGTTACAGGAGAGAACATTTAAGAAGCAAAAAATATTTCAACCACATAGGTTTTAAATAAATTTGTCCGCAAGCAGGTGGATGTGCTTCATTCCCCACCATGTGAAAAATACAATTAGTAAGTAATACTTTTTTGTTTTGTTTTTGTATCAGAGATTGAACTAAGGATCTTGCTTTTGCTGGGCAGACACATAGGCCACTGAGCCATCTTTCCCAGCCCATCAGTAAGTGACACCTATGCCACTGAGCTATCAGTAAGTTATTTTTTTAAATAAAATGATATAGGAAAAGTGGTGAATGTAGATATAAAAAGCACTAAGTCTCTGAATCTGAATTAAGTCATTGCTAGAAATTTGGTGGCCCAAACTGCTCTGGGACTCAGGCTCAGATGTGGGGAAGGAAACTGAAGGAAAACTGAAGCCGCTACTATGGGAATGGCCCCCTGAGATCGGTGCAAACCACGGTCACTGCACACTTCTCAAGCTTCAGTGGGGCTACGGGTTAAAAATGCACAAGGGAAAATATAATATTGCAAATATAATTGCAAAGCCATTTAAAATGGATAATATACTAATCAAAATCATAAATCAAGATCTATTTTAAGTGACTTTTTTTTTTTTTTTTTTTTTTGTGGAACCGGGGATTGAACTCACACCCTTGCGCTTGCCAGAGAAGCGCTTATTCCATTGAGCCATCTCCCCAGCCCAAGATCCATTTTAATTTCTGTGTAGAATTTATTTTCTTCGTATGTGTTTGTAGTACCTGATGGTTGTATTCCTTATGGGCAGATGGGACATGTGCATAACATATTTTAGTGCTTGTATTAATCAGCTTTTAGATACTGTGACAGATTACCTGAAATAGAAAAAGTTAAGAAGGAAAACTTAACTTTCATTCAGGATTTCAGAGACTTCAGTCAGTGGTCACTGGGCTTGCTGTTTGAACTGAGCCAACACAGTTTATTGTTGCAGGAATACTCCATGGAGCAGGCGGATCAAGCTTCTCGTATCTGGAAATAGAGAGGGGTCAGGACCCCCATCTCTCCGTCAGGAGCAATGCCCAGCTTCCTCCTTGTGGGCCCTGCTTCCTGAAGGTTCTGCTAGGGCTTAGCAGTGCCTCAGAGTGTGGACTGAGCTTCTGGCACCTGGGCTTTCGGATACATTACAGCTCCACACACAGCTCTAGGCTATAAAGCTTTTTGTTAGCCCCTCTAGCTAACTCTGTCATGGGCTCAGCAAGCCCCTGGAGCAGGGCTGGCACTGCATGCAGGACTGAGGATTGAACCCTGGTCGCTGTGCTTGCCAAAGCAGGTGCTTAGCCCACTGAGCTATCTCCCCAGCCCTCCCTTATGCATTTTCAATCTATCTTCCCACGGGAGCTTGAGAAGTATACAGTTACCATGGTTTGCATGGATCTAAGGTGGCCGTTCCCACTGTAGCAGTTTCAGTTTTTCAGTTTCCTTCCCTATGTCTGAGCCTGAGTCACAAAGTGGGATAGAAATGTTGACCGAAGCTTGGCTTCTTTGAAATCCCCAACATCATATAAACACATCCTGGGCATCATATCCAGGGCTTAGTGCCTGCAACCATGTCAGAGTTGTATTTCCGTAAGTTAACGTTCTAAATTAGTTTTAGAGAATACAGCAGTCATTATATTAAGGTGAAAATCTTCTATCGCTGATGCCAATATCCCTCCCGTAGTCTTAATTAAATACATACTTGCAAAGGTGTGAAAACCTTTTCTGAATTTCCAGACCAACCTAATTAATAACATTAAGGGGACATTTGAAAAGGTAACCTACATGTTTCCAATATTATGTGAACCAGGACTCAGGTAACTAAATAAATCTGTCGTATGTTATGTGGTCACATGCCTTTTGTACCACGTAATAATTGTAGGACAATTACAGTGGGCCAACAGTTCTTTGCTTTCTGCAGAGGAATCTGGAACTTGCCATGATCCATGGTAAAGTGTTTGTTGCATTGCGTCTATGTGTGGACACAACCTTCCCTGCACTCCCAGGGTTCTGTGTCTGTGAATTGACTCGACAAACTTTGTGTTGAAACTATTTGAAAAAATAAATAAATAAACCAAACGACATACTTGCATCTGCACTGCTCATGTACAAACTTTTTCCTGGGAAATATGTGGCATGTCAACCCTTTGCACAGCACTCTCATTGTGGTCTAGAGGTAATTCTAAGTGCAGAGGGCCAGGTTTTATGTAAACACTATCCCAGGTTGTGTAAGAGAAGTGAGCATGTGTGGGAGGTGTTGCAATCAGTCTCCTAAGGAGACTGGAGGATAGCTACAGACTACCCTTCCCAATGATTAAGAAGTTGTGTAATTAGTATGTGAAATCTACTTATTTTTTTCTCCCAGTATTTGTGCAGCACCTACTGTATATGTGGAAATATTGGGAGTGCAGGGCATATGGCAACAAATAAGCCAATTTTTGCCTAAAAAATTCTTTTTATTTTTCAAAAAATATTACTTTATTTGGTACAGTGTCTCGCAACATAGCTCAGACTCATAGTGATCCTCGTGTCTCAGCCTGCCCAGTGCTAGGGTTACAGGCACATGACACCACATCTGGTTTTGGTGGCCAACATGGCCCACCTGGAATTCCAGGGCTGGCATGGCATGCAGTACCGGGGTCAAACTTGGGCCACTGTGCTTGCCAGGTAGGTGCTCAGACCTCTGAGCTATCTCCCCAACCATGAAATATTCTTTAACATATATTAAATAGAAGAATATTGAAGAAGTACAAAGCCCAGTATGGGTTCTTCTGTGATATATAACAACTAAAAATAGACCTATTCTTGGCAGGGACCCCAGGAAAGGATTCTGTGAACACATAAAGATTCTTTTTGGCTGACACTTCAGTAAAGAGAAAGGCACTGCTGTAGGAAATGTGAAGAAGGATTTCTAAGTGGAAGGAAAGGAAGATGGAGAGGGGGTTTATAAGCAGGAAAGTAATACAAGTCAGTCCCAGTGTCTGGAAGGCAGAGAACAAGAGGCAGAATAAAGCAGAGTAAGGATGTTTACCACACAGAGAAAATTTAGTGAAAGAAACCCGGGAGAACCATATTATGAAATGTAATGAAGAATACATGTAAATACATGTCACCTGCAATGTTTGGATCTGATTTCACATTTTGAAATATGAAGAAAATAGCAATATAATTTTTTTATGCATCAGATCTTCAAGATTTGAATTCTTAGCTAACCCTTTACTGCTCAGGTAGTCATTTATTTAAGGGTATTTGCTGTCAGTGTGTGTGTGTGTGTGTGTGTGTGTGTGTGTGTGTGTGTGTGTGTTACTGGGAATTGAATTGAACCTTGGGTCTTTGCACCGTGATTGTACTCCCAGCCCTTTTGTAATTTTTTTTTTAATTTTGGGACATGATCTCTAAATTACTTAGATGGGACTCAAATTTGGATCCCTCTGCCTCAGCTTTCCAGGGTACTGGAATCCCAGGCATGCATCAGCAGTGCTGGCATGAATTGTGACGTCTAGTACCCCGTTTTCACCCAGGCATGTTTCTGTTGAAGGAGTCAGGCGTGCATCTGAAAGCTTTGCCAGGAAGCTGCTTAATGTGCAGGGATAGGGCTGGCCAAGAGGAAACGAACCCTGCCCGTTCTGCCATCCAGTGCCCCAGGGGAAGATGAGCGGTTGGCACAGAGGCAAAAGAAATCTGCATGCCTCCCCGGGTGACAACAAAAGAAATGTAAAGGCAACAGAATAGCTGGTCTTAGCGCTATTTTATGACGACTACCTTTTCTCTGCTTCTCCCTTTCTTCTCCCTGTCAGGGCTGCAGGGTAATGGCATGCCTATCACCAATAAATGCTATAGAAGGAAGGGCGTCTAAGTGGAATTGCGGGCTGACATAGAGGCTGACACCTCACATAAGTTCCCGGATGTCGCTTTCCTCCCCATTATCTCAGTGGTGTACTGAATTCTTTCAGAATAATTACAAGTTAGCAGCTCTGGATTGTACTCGCTGTGCTGAGCACTGTGGTGCAGAGGGCTGAGCCGAGCTCTCTCTGCTGAGCAGAGAAAGTTTCCAAAGGTAAATGAGGCAAAAGAGGGCACCTTGGAGCTGTAGTAGCTGTGGGGATCTGCGTGGGGTATGGTTCGTGGCTCCCCAGTACAAAAGAACATTGGTTTTCAGCTCAGTGTATTCATTACTCAGGAGTCACAGACTCTGGTGGAGCTGGAGGATTCAGAAATGATACCCGCAACTCATGGCAGCATCAGAAGGGTAGGTTTTGTGTTTACTCCGTGTGGCTTTCTTTTTCAACCAGGGAAGAGAATCTCTGCAAAATCTTAAGTGTACACCCTGTGACTCTTTTTTTGTTCTTTTGTTTTTATATGGTGACAAACATACCAGGCAAGCACATCCCACTGAGCTATCTGAGCTATCTCTACAGCCGTGACTCTTTTTGATTTTGATTTTTTATTTTAAAATTTAAGTGTTCCAGGCAAAGGAGTAGAGTTTACTGGGAAGTAGAATTCTCTTACACTCTTTTGGCATGACAGGGATGGCACAAACGTAAAGAAAGAACTTGTAGTTTTTATAAGTTCATTGCAAAAGTCTGGACTGGATGGGACCAAATAAAGCTTGCCTTACCAAAGCGAACAAGTGAAAAACTTGATTGGATTAATGCAGCCAGTCCTTCTTGGCACGAGGCACTCATGTGGTCCCATGAGAAGGATGGTGTGCAGGGTGAGCTCCACCAGCCCCTGCTTTTGTTAGGAACTCTTTGCAGACCCCAGAACAAGCAAGTAGGCACTGAACAGAGAGTAGCAGGTTTTGTGGGAGCAGGAAGCAAATGTGGCCTGAGGGTTCCTAAGTATCTTCAACAAGCATAGTGTGCAGCAAACGTTGCAGAGGGGCAAAGCATCGGGATAGATAATGTGCACCCCGGGAAAAAGTAAAGTTGGTAGAAACAAACTTAGAAATGATCAGATGAGGCCGGGGAGATGGCTCAGTGGGGCCAGGGAGATGGCTCAGTAGAATAAGCACTTCCCTGGCAAACACAAGGGCCTGAGTTCAATCTTCAATTCTGACACACACACACACACACACACACACACACACACACACACACAATCAGCATGTCAAATACCTATTGTGACTATTTCAGTAATTTAGAGGACAGGGTCTGTGTATTAGGTAAATAAAATGGGGAGGCCTCATTAAAAGAGAAGGAAATGAAATTTGAAAAGTGTAAATCAATGCTGGGCATGGTGGAAGAAAGCCCCAAATCCAGGCAAAGGGATTATAAGCTTGAGACTAATAGGAGCAAGTTTATGACTTGGCAAGACAATGTCCTATGAGAGAGAGAGAGAGAGACAGAGACAGAGAGACAGAGACAGAGACAGACATAGACTCAGAGAAGGAGAAAGAGAGAAATCGAATGTGAAATACTAACTGTAAGAACCTCTAGATACTTTAGTAATGCAAAAATATCCAAAGACTTAAACGGCCAGTGAAAATACCCAAACTGAAAGATTGAAGAGACAGCAAAGAGATCTGCAGCACTTCCAGACTGAAGGGAACAGCATTAAGCTGTCTGCCACTTAGGAACTGGAATCCTAGAAGGAGGTAAGAGACCGGTCAGGGAGCCTAAATTACACGAAGATGGGCTTGCCAAATGTTTCCAACTAGATAGAAGATAAGCTCACTGGCTGAAAAAAGTAAAAGGACACACACTGACATCTTCTCAAATTTTTGCAAAACACAAGTATAAAGAAAATCTTGAGGAAAAACAGAATCCGTTTGTATCAGGAAAATAACAATGAGTTGTCCGTGCTGGGCCGAGCTTGCTGGAGTCCTCAGCAAAGGCATCACTGGCTCTCTGGGTGGGAAAAGTGATATGTTTTTAGTCATTTAACTCAACGACACAACCCATCACCTCCAACCTATTTGTGATGAAAAATTGACTAATTTTTCTGTTTTAGAGCTGGTTCTGAGGCTCCTGTTACTTTCAGCAAAATCCTTACAGATAGATATGATATATTTAAGAACAGCACCAAAAGCCCTGAGAAATGTCAAGTTGTCTATAGTTGGTGTCCAAAGCCCAGGAAAGTAATATGTCTGGGTATTTCATCCTTCTGCTCCTCCAAAGTTCAAAGCTACTCCACATTTTACTCCACTGTTATGCATGTATGGCAGGTGACAAGTCCACCAAATATTCTGCTACATTTTAGCAAAAGATGTTATATATTTATTCAAATAACTACTGAAACTTCAGCTGATATTTTTCATTTTTCAGCATAATTTTGGCTTTTTATATTATTTGCAATTATTAAAATTATGGTTTTCCTAATTAAATAAAAGAGATTTTATTTAAATCCATTAAATCAAAATGTGACTTATGAGAGGTTGGTTCAAAGCATGCACTAGTAACCGCCCTCCATTGAGGTCTTCTTCGGCCTTCCTCTTGGGGTGGTTTGTGTCTTCCTCCATGAACTTTCCATGGGGACTATCCTTGGATTCCTTAAAGAAAATTTCAAATTTCAAACACTGTCATTATTATTTAAGATTATGAAATTATATTAAATGAAATTAAATGAATAATAATTTATTATTCATTTAATTATGGAAAATTGTATGCTCAGTCTCAATGAATTTGAAAGATCACACTGAGAGGAACAATCTGTTCTGTGTCTTCAGTTTTTTTTTCTTTCTATATATTTTTGAACAATGTTTCATACTAAGAAGCTAAACCATAAATGAGTCTCATTCATTAAATCATTTAATCTCTTTTAATTTATTTTGTGAAAAAACAAGGCCAGTTCACATTATAGAGGACTATAAAATTGAGGGAGCTTGAAAGTGCAAGTCTTAAGGGCGTTTGGTGGGACCCCGCTCGTGGGATTTTGCGATGTTCGCTCTTATCACCCTGACTTACAGACTGACAGCGCTACCATGAACACTCCCCGCTGGCTGCTGGTCTCTGAACTCAAATGCTTGCTCCTTACTTTGTGTCTTAACTTAATATGAAATAAGACGCACGTCATATTTCATGCACCTGAAAATATTCTTCAGGGACCCAATTTGTTTGTTCTTTCAGACGTGCTCAGCGACATCACCTCCCTGGATACTCAAACACTAAAACCTGAACTAAGCCCTGACTCCTTCCTTCAATTAACTGCATGTGCTGTGGCTTATATGGAGCCGTGACCCAAAGCCTCCCGCATGCAGAGGTGGGGCTTGCGGGAGGTGGCTGGTCCTAGGATGCGTGCTGCTGGGATCCAGGATGGGTTCATGGTTTGATGGTAGGAATAAGGCTTCCCCACCCCGGTGTGAGTGCCGCCTGCCTGAGGTTGAGTAGCTTGGATAACATAGGGGGGAACCCAGAGAGGATAGCTGCTTGCCACTTGCTGCCTGCAACCTGCTGCCTGCTGCCTGCCATGGACTATTCCTCCTCTCTTCCACTCTGCCTTCGAGCCAGGCAACGGTGAACTGAAACCTCTACAAACTGAGCCAAATAAACCTTTCATCTTTTAATTTATTATTATTATTATTATTTTTAAATGTATTTAGTATAGGGTCTACAGGTCTCACTGTGTAGAGCGGACTCATAGTGATCCTCCTCTTTTCATCCTCCCAAGAGCTGGGATTAGAGGCATGCGCCACACCGTCCAGTCTCGATCGCCATCTCAGCACTCCCCAAAGCTGGGGCTGGCATGGCACACCAGGGGATCGAAATGCCAGTCCCTGTGCCCTTCCTAAGCAGGTGCTTTAGACTGTTGAGCTATCTAGCTGGCCCTAACCTTTCCTCTCTTAACTGTGGGTGAGTATTTTGTCTCAGCAACAAGAAAACTAACTGCAACACCATGTGTGTAAGATGCTTCGGCTTTGTTCAACAGGTCCAGGATTTATCCTCTGTTTCTCCCCGAGTGTCCATCAGTGAACTACAGCTGTCATACTGCCTCCCTGGGCTGGGGCTCTTCTTGCCTTGCACAGCGTGCTCTTAGGTGCACAGGCAAATGCGATGCCTTCAAAATGGACCTGGACATGAACGTTCAGTGGAGTAAAGCTTCATTCAGCTCCTTATCTACTCAGAAGAAGCTCCGGGCTCTGTGTACTTCAGTACCACTAGCTCTTGTCAACGAGCTCGAGCTTCCTTAGCTTTCTACCGCTCAGCAGGCCAGTTCGTTTCCCTTCAGGCAGTTATGCCCACCACTGCATTAGCAGACTTCTGCGCCTTCTGCTCTTTTCTGGGCAGCTCCTGCTTCTCCGGCAGCAGCTCAGTGTGACCCTCTCTGACCCAGGGGCTAGGACTCTCTGAGCGCCAAGGTAGAGCACTGTTACCTTGCTTACTTCAGTACACTTACAACATGAAGTCATCATGTTCTTTCTTCACTTATTTACTTGCCTTCTTCTCACATGAGCACATCACAGGCCTCCCATATGTAATTGCATCTCTCATGCTTTCTGCTATTTTCATCCGAGAAAATAACCTCATCTCATGAGCATGGAATAAATGCTTATGGAATGAAATAACAGACTATTGTGCGAGCTGTGAGGCAAGAGTGTGTGGTCCAGGACATGAGGACATCTCAGTATTTATGAGAGAGAAGAGAGAAATAGCAAGAGATTCTGGGGAAACCGGAGAAAAGCAGCCCATCTTTAGGTTTCAATGCATAGAGTAGGTTTGGTAAATGATGCAATGCATGTTTTAATGTGTATTAACCAGGAAGAAGAAGTTGGGTGACAACAGCACTAGGCAGCTGTGCGTCCTCATCCGGACACCAACCCTTCACCGTGCCGGGCCCCTCGCACAGTGCGCTTGACTGATGAGAATGGGGTGCTCAGACTTGTCAGCCATAGTCCAAGCTGCCTACAATAAGGTGTCAGAGCCAGGGATTTGACCCCTTTGTTGACTCTCCAGTATTTAATCGTGTCAGTATCAGCCCTTCTTGACACTTGTCCACAAAGTCAAGGGCTTAGGAGCAGAATTTAGATTTGACTCTGGGAAGGTGTGGTGTTGGTGTCTCTGTTGGAGGAAGGGCAGCCATTTGATGCAGCATGGTAGCAGTAGCTTCCTTATTGTGGCAGCTGGAGAGAAGAGCAGGCGGGACAGAGAGGAGAAGGGGCCTGCACAGCAACCAGAGTGGGGAGTGGGCTGTTTCTGTCCTTCACTTTATCTGCCTTTTCATTAAGATCAGAAGGACTTGATCTTTCCATTGATCATAAAAATGGCAACTGTGATTTTCTGAACTCTTTTATTTGTTTCCAAGTTTCTCTCTTAAGGATCTCTGAGCAGGCAAAGGTCACCATACAAGTGTTTCCCTATTTCAGAAAGAACTGGTGCAATTGACTTTGATCTAAGCAAGCAATCTTATTTCATTGCTTTCCAAATTCAAGAGCAATACTCTACTATCAACATTGTTAACTGTAAATATCAGTCTACAAAGCAATTGAATATATAGATTTGGAGCTCAGGAGAGAAAGTCATAGAAATTATTGACAACCAGAACCAGCCATATAGCTCAGCAGATAAAGTGCCTGCAAGCAGGTACAGGGGCCGAGGGTTCGATCCCTGGGCCTGCCATGCAGGCCCAGCCCCCAGGGCATGCTGAGATGGCAGTTGAGACTGGGGTGGTGGCACATGCCTGTAATCCCAGCACTTGGGAGGCTATAAACAGGAGAATCACTATGAGTCCGGTCTAGTAGTGAGACCCTGAACACCATGTAGACCTTTCCCTAAAAATACAAAAAAAGTAGAAAATAAAAATAAAGAAATTATTTACAACCTATATCCCCTGTCTCCAAACTTGTGTCATTAGCAGAGTCACTTGG
>NW_004524677.1:8121808-8123924 GCF_000260255.1 Octodon degus
TGATCCCAGTCCTTCAGTGTTGTTTTTCTATAAAATATTTTAATTTACATTTCTCAAATGATGAATACTGTCGAACTTTTATCATATACTTACTGCCATTTGTATTTCCTCATCTGAATAATGTTTATTTATCTCAGTTGCCCATGTTTGGATTGAGTCTTTGAATTTTGGGGGCCTGAGTTTTTAAAAATTTTTGGGGCCGGGAAGATGGCCCAGTGGAATAAGCACTTCCCTGGCAAGCACAAGGGCTGAGTTCAATCCCTGGTCCCTCAAAAAAATTATATATTTTAGAAAGTTCTTTGTCTGAGGGACAGTGAGCTAAGATTTCTTCCAAATTTATGGGTTTTCTTTTTATTCTTTTGGTGATTTCTTTTGATGTGAATAAACTTTTCAATAAGGTGAGATCCCAGTTGTTGATTCTTTGAAGTATTTCCCATGCAGTGTTTTTTGTTCTTGAATTCTCTGCCCACCACCCCTGTGTATTCAAGATTTCTACCTACTTTCTCTTCCAGTAGATTTAGTATTTCTGTTTTAATATTCAGATCTTTGACGCTTTTGACTTTAGTGTAGTGCTCAGTTGCAAACACACTCAGACACCTTATCTTTGACAAGCGTTCCAAATGTGATCACTGGAAGAAAGATAGTCTCTTTAACAGATGGTGCTGGAGAAACTGGCCTTACACATGCTGAAGTCTCTATCACATTGTGTTGGATATTTTGAGTACAGATGTCAGTCATACCTATCATAGGCCAGCGAAGTCAGAAGTTGTTTAGCTTAACAGAAATATTAAGTATTATTATTATCTACAATAATGAGTAAAGGCATATTCATAATACTGAAATTTGATGTATTTGAGCAACTAGGTGGTGATGTAGACAGAAATTACATTTCAATTGGGGAACCATTTCCTTTTCTTGTTATTTCACTTCTCGACAGGGTTAGGAATAAGGAAAATGAGGCAAAGGAATGCTTATTTGGAAGGAGAGTATAATAAGAATACGTATGAATAAAGACAGACACACAGGTTGGGTGGGAGAAGGTAAGAGATTTTAAAATAGCAATACTTTAATACTCACTGCAAAAGAAGGGGCAACAAACTTGACTTAATTTAAGTGAAGGAATCGTCATTTCAACAGTTTCTATGAACTTCATTTATAGAAAAAGTCAAATAGTCAATGACTTCTCAAATGCTTCTAGAGTTACGTATAGATACACATTCCTAAAAGCGATTAGTTATTTTTCATTATTTGCTTATCTCTTTACGTGAATATTAAGCCTGAATGTGTATGTGTATTTGTAAAATTGTTTATTGTTAATGTAATATGGAAGGTGGTGGACAATCATTACAAGGCTAATACTTTATATTTTACATATATTTTGATGATTGCTTTTTTGATGATTATTTTGTGAAGAAAAATACGTCATCTGAACAATGAGGATTTAATATATTCTTAAGTTTACTAATTTCCTTTATAAGCGTTTATTTTTTAGTGGTTCATACCTATAATGGAATGTTATGCAAAAGAATTTTCTTTCTTTATGTATTTGGTGCAAGGTCTCACTACACAGCTTGGAGTCCTAGTGATCCTCCTGCTTTCATCCTCCCCAGTGCTGGGATTGCAGGCCTGTGCCACCACATGCAGACTTTTTCTAACTATAGAGCTTTGACTTTTACGTACTGAATATTCAATTACCACTCATATTTCTAGTACACGAAAATAAAGGCAATGATATGAAATTACATGTATCCATATATATTTGATCTTTCCCCAAATGGTATTTGTAATAGAAAAGTCAGAGTACCTTCTACTTGCACACATCATTTTCATTCAGTCCACATAAAAGCTGTATAAATTCACTCCATTCGAAAATTAATTATTACTGTCCTCAACACTGCCTCTGACAAGGTAAGAAACAGTTGGATTCATTCTAATTTGTTCCAAGTGGTGCTAATTAGAGAGGGTGTGAAGACCAGCTCTCCACTCAATTCTACCTAATTAGTATAAAACACATAATAAACCTCTTAGGAAAGCAAATGCTTGCAGTCTGCTCACTACCTTCAGTCTTCTCACACTACGAAATAGCGTGCTTGCTCCATCTTTTTTTTTTTTTTTT
>NW_004524677.1:8124784-8134183 GCF_000260255.1 Octodon degus
TACGGCGATGGACCGGGTGGGAGGGGGCAGTCTTGCTCATCTTTCTCTCAGAATATTCCCAGACACGAGAAATCATGGAAACACATATTTGCTTTCTACCTGCCACTGTTTCCATGTGGGCTTAGGTGTGAGTCCATGTGGGTGAGCCAGGCACTCACTGGGAAGGCCATCCTCCCTCCTGGGCCATCTCCATGTGTCTGCTACCCCTTCCCATGTCAAAAGTCCTCAGGATGGTTTAAAAATACAAAGAAACTAGGTTTGATACCATACTTCTCTGTATCATGAATTGTCACTTTGTAATATTCCCAAATCAGTGAAAACTAAGTCCTTCAATTTTCTATTTCATCCTTCGATTCATGCAGCTAGCTTGATATTTAAGATACAAAAAGACAATCACTAGGTTAAGCCTGGTACTTGTACAGTTATTGCAAATATCTGAGGCACTCCAGAGTTTGAAACCTAAACTGTGATAGAAAGGGTGCCAAGATGGAGCAGGAAGTTTGTTTTGCTTATTTTCTTAAGGCTAGTTAAAGTTGCAGGACCGTGTTGTACTAGTATGTTCACTAGCATAGATCCGGACCCAGAGAGTTACATATTTTAAGTGAATCTGACGACAGCTTCTGTGCCTCCACCTTGGTATGTTTTATCAGTATATTTCCATGCTTGTGGAAGAGCCTTGCCAAAGAGAAATGCCCAACTGGAGAACGACCCTCATGGCTTCAAGCGCTAGCTTCCTGCTCACTCTCAGCTGCTGGCTGCTCCTTTATTTGCCATGAACCTCCCCTAACCGCTTGTTGGCAAACTTTATATGGAGATTCAAAACCCCCAAGTGCAGTGCAGATGTCCCCGTCCCCCTGGAAGGACCCCATTGTGCTGTGGTGCCTGCCCTTCCTCCTTCAGTCTGCTGAGGCTCGTAACCCACATTCCCATCCCATTCTACTCTCTGACCATTTATCTGGATGCTTCTCAGACACTTAAACATGTTGGGGTTTCTAAAATTTTACGGAATACTTTCATTTCGTTTGCCTTATATGCTGGTCATTTCACATCCGGGATGCCGAGCACTTGGTAGCATTTTTGCTATTTTCCTGTTTCATACTGTTGGTCTCCTGAACCCAGGTCTTTATTCTTCCTGACAGTAACAGTTACTTTTAGAGAGGCTGATTGCATTGGATGTTTTCCAGCACTCATTTTAGTGGAATTCTCAATGGCATAAGGTACTCTTGAAAATTCTTTCCTTATTAATTTATCAGTGGCAAGATCTCAGTCAAGAACAAGTTCTGGGAATAAGTGCTAATTGATAGTTTCTGGGAATCAAATGTAGCTTCCTTTGTACATATAAGTACATCCGTGGAGCATCTAGCTAACAATACTTGCCCTTGAAATCCACAGGGAGGGTACATCCGAGTGGTTCTTGCAACCCAACAAACCAAAAGCAAACTGAAAAATAGGAGGTGTGATACATGTGCTAAGTACCTTAAGGGTCATCAGCATTTCGTAGTGTATGTATGCACGGTATCAAGTTATATACCTTAAATATATGTAATTTATTTGTAACTTATTCTTCAATAAAGCAGAAAAAGATGGCATCTTTGTTAGCTTCTGACACCCTACACTTGGTGTTCCCCCGTGTCACGGGCCGCTTGGTCTGCTTGCACGCTCGCCTGCAATCACAGTTGCAATTCCTCAGAGCTCTGCCTTTCTAGTATTCTCCTTCCCCAGGGAGGCTTCACGGGGCCAAACTCGGTACACCCCCGCACATTGTGAGCCACTGTCTTTCTGTGACATTCCTTCACATCCTCACATCTCTCCTGCATCAAACCTGAATAAAATTCTGTGGATTTCCTCTAAGTAATTTCTCCAATATGACACTTCTGTGGGGGGACTGGGAGTCAAACTCAGGGTCTCGTGCTTGCCAGGCCAGCGCTGTTCTGCTGAGCTACATCTTTGGCCCTAATATGACTTGCTGCATTTCCACTCACCACACTCCACTCCTGCAGCATCCTTCTCTCCCGGTGACTCCATCAGCCTCCTGACTGGTCTCCCTCATCTACCTTGTCCACCTTCCAATTCCTCCACGCACGCCACTACTCAAGGTGTATTTTTAAATCACACATCTTTTTTCTGAAAACTCTTCAACAACTCATCAATTCAGGTTATCACAACATGTGATTCTAAATGCAGCTAAAAACAAATTAAAGCACCTCTGACCTAGCCGTTGCTTCCTATTTCAGCTTTGTCTGCTTGACACCATGTGCTGATTCCCCAAGCTGCAGGCATGTCCTCTGTGACCTTCAGGAAGGGCCCGTCACCAACCGTATCAACAGCCCTTCTGAAGTCTTGTCCTTCTCTCCACTTCTCAGGTAGAAGATCTTCCTCATGAGGCCTCCAGCCTCTTCCTTTCTAGCTGTTCCCCTTTGCGGTGCAGATACCATCATTATTTATGCTTATGCATGTGTCAGTATGGCACTTGGAGTGATTTTCCTTAGCTCTTGATTGTCAGAAAATTTGAAACTTGAAAATTTATCATTTTTCCTATAACCCCAACACTTAGTTCCCCAGCTCTTCACAGACTGTTCTGTCATAATGAATGACTGGCTCTGTTCATTTCCCAGCCTGCAAACTCCTAGGCTGGGTGCCACCTTCCTTCGCACCTCTTAACTTACTTGTGCCCCCCTTCCTGCCCTTTTCCCTCAGTCAGGCTTCTTGATTCTTCTGTGTGTGTGTGTATGCATTTCAAAGGAAAAGCCCAACTAAACACAAATAGGACTATTTTATTTTACCAGTTTATCTGACTGCTACTGCTTATGTACCTTGGACTGGACTCTGCTATGGATAGTGTTAATAAAGAAAAGATAACCAAACCTGAAATATTACTTTACTGGAACTCTGATATTTTAATGCTCTTTTAATTAATGATAACCAACAGCACTTTTCAGTCATTGCTGTCATAAGCTGCCCTCCAGATAACTCTCAATGCTTTCCAAATACCTTGCATGCCATTACTGAGCATTGTTGATGAGTCTTCACTGTACTTTGGACTCTCACAGGACTACTAAATACCAAATAAAAGGCCACAGTACAGTCGGAGAAGTAGGCAAAAGCTAATCCATGAACTCAGATGCCCAGGAGAGTCAGGAGTAAAAGTGCAAAGCCTCGCGGCAGTGGCGGGGCCATTGCCAGAAAGGTCTGGGGAGGCCTGGAGGAGCTCCGTGCAGGTAGGGCTGCGCGAGGCCATGGCTTCTGCAATTGGTCCCGGGAGGGAGCAACATTGTGAAGCCTGAACACTGGCCTCTAAGTCTCCAGATAACCTCAAGGCGGGCGGGCAGGGCCATGCCCTGTACACCTCAAAAGAGAAAGATGCTGCTGCATCGTTTCTCCCCGTGAGTCTTTCTGCTGCCAAGAACCACACTCATAACAACACACATGACAGAATATTTGACCCTGTCTGTCTCAAAATACCTGCTGGACTCCAATGAGAAGGAGGGAAGGTTTACTTCAGGTCGCAGCCTGTAGAGGTTGAGTCCATAGTAAGCCAGCTCCAAAGCAGGGCGGCCTTGCAGAGCCGCAGCAGCAGCCACAGGCTTCCTTCTCTTCTCTTGTGTTCCATCAAGGGAGTAAGCCCTTTGAGGATGCCACCCACACCCAGGCTGGGTGACTCTTAACCCTTGCAATACCCACCCGAGATCCCAAATCCCCAAAAGCCCTACATAAGACTGTGAGACTTGGCAGGGCATCTGGATGCAAGCCCTAACACAATTCCACTCCCATATCTTTGTATCTTATGAAACTATCAAACCTATTCAGGAATGAATGGAGTTAGCAGGAAAGGCTCCAACACTGCTTACCTTTATGCCCAGTAGCTCTGGACAAACAATGATCTGGAGAGAGTAGAAGAGAGCTCAGGAACTCTGCCTTGGGCCAGCAAGATAACTCAGCAGACTAGGCACCTGCTTAGGTAAGCGCAGGGACCAGGTTTCGATCCCCAGTACTGTATACTGCACCGGCCCCACCCTCCAACACTCTGAGCCAGCCACTGAGTCTGGGCATGGTGGCGCCCGCCTGTAATCCCAGCACTGGGAGGCTGAAAACAGGAGGATCACTATGGGTTTGTGCTATGGATCCATGGACAACAGGAATACCATCTGGTTCTTTTTTCCCAGCGTTCTCTGCATTTAATTGTTTAAATGTGTTGGAGGGAGGTCCCGAAGATGCTGAGTGTGTATGTGTGTGTGTATTTCTTTGGGGATTCCTGTACGTGTTAAAGAGAGATACAGATGATACAGATAAAGGCAAAGGATGGATAGGAAGAGATGGCAATTTGTTACACAACAGGGTTCGTGCTACGACTTCATTGAACTGTGCTGCTTCCTCTGCTATCTCTAGGGATGGACTCAAAGCGGAAACTACTAGCCTCTGTCCAGTTAATTTTCAAGTTTTTGAAGAAACGTGTGGCAGTTACTTAATACCAAAGAAAGAAAAAATATTTTAAATTTTGAGTTCTTCTATTTGATTCTGGTGATCACTATTATAAAAATAAATCTTAGAACAAATTAAAATCAGAGTTTTTCCAGCAAAAGATCTGAAAGAATCTGAAAGAACGATCTGGCCATCAGGCAGCACTCAGAACTAGGATAGGTACTGCAGCCCGCTCAGTGAAGAATTGGGCACCATACACAGGAGGAGAGGGAAACACACGGAGACACTTTGATCTTCCGCCACATGTGGATTGCTCCATCCTTCCCTGGCGTGAAGCGACCGGGTCCGACTGCCACTGGCTGAGGTTCAGCAATGTAGCACAAGAATATACTCCAGGTAGGTTACAGCTTATTTACAAGGTGTGATTGTAAATTACATAAAAATTTAAAAGATTAAAAAGCCAAGACAGTAGAAGCCATATTACTGTTAATTTCCTTTATAATATCTCCCCTTCCTTGACAGCACTCAGCTCGTTATTCTTATTGGGCCTTCCTTCGACTCTGCAAGCCCTTCCTGACACTCTGCTCTGCTGGTTGCCTGGATACCCTGGGTCCAATCAAAGCCCTTCTTTTGCAGAGTCCTTGACTTTGGGGAAGAGAGCAAAGTCTCTCGGTGCCAAATGCAATGAAGAGGGTGGACTGAGGACACACAGAAACATTTCAATGACCCTGTCCTCTCATTGCATGATTCATCTCACCTTGGAAAGACACTCACAAATGAGTGATCTAGAACCGCTTCCTAAGTGGCCAGAACTACGGGAGAAGTGTGTTCCAAGCAAGGAGGAGTGTGGAGGGAGTGAGGGCAATGTGTCTCTTAGTGCAGTAAGACCTCACAAACTTGATCGTTTACTGCACATTTTGATTGCCTCCTGTGTGTAATAAATTGCAGCTCCTCACTAAATAGGAATCCAAAGTATGTCAGCCTCAGGCCAAATTTAGTTTGGTAATATCATTCTACTACTTCTTGGATCTCTTTGTTCTTATAGATTTCACTAAATATTATTCCTTTGTTCCCCTCAAATAAATGGTCTTTTCGATGTGTTTCAAGATAAAATGCCGTGTCTGCAGGCAGGGACATGGTGCACATGACCCGAGGCTCCGTCTGTGTCTGGCAGAATGATGTCTCCTGCTTCTCAGCAGCCCCGCGCAGCACTGGCAATCGCCACCGTCTGCTGTACGAGTCTTTCCGCTGCCCTGCGTGCTACAAATGTTCTATCCTTCTGTTGGAATAGCCCTGTCTCCACGTCCCTCCCAAGCTCTTCAGTATATTCCTTTTCCTCTAGGGAAAAAAACAAATAAGCAAACCCCAAATCAAAACATCATGAGTACAAAATGGTCCATATATACCCCCTTTCAGAAAAAATATATATCAATATATATATTATATATATATAGAAAATAGCATAAATATGCAGCTACTTTCTCTTAGTTCAATGAGAAGAAGGTTTTGAACTAATACTGTTTAGACAAGATATCATGTCTGCATCTTGTACTAGGAAAAACTACTACAAAGACAACAGTATGCAATGTATTAATTATTGTACCTGTACTACTAACCTGTTTTAAAACTATCTCATTGCTACTTCTTTCTCAATAAAATTATTAAAATATAAACAATCACAAGTGTCTGCTGCCATTGCCCAGCATGTGAAGATTCTCTTTTCTCTTTTTAAGATTTTGTTTCATTACCTCTTTGTTGCTACAGTATCAAATACACATTTTCCTCTCATGTCTCCATGATTCAGTTGTGCCCCCTTCCATGGTATACACTATATTCCTTGAAGCACACTAAGCACCTGCTAGCAGCATGCCTTCTGAGGGGAAAGGGACACTTACATGCTGTTGGGGAGATTATAACAGCACAGCCAGGGTGGACATCAGTAGGAAATTAATTAACAAACTAGAAACAGAGTTAACGTTTGCTGTATGCCTAAGTGAGGTAAAGTCAGAACACTGTACTCATAGTTACACACCCTTGCTTACTGTGGTGCAAACATTAAGCCTTGAGGAAGAACACAATTTGTAAGAAAATAAATGAAAGTAGAGATTGTGATCTTAAAAAAAAATCAGGATTTGGACAAATATCAGTTTTTCTTGTTTGTTCTTGGAGGGAGAGAGTGAGGAGAAGGGAAGTAGAAGGAGGACTCTGAAGGAGGGAGGAAGGAATGAGGGGAGCTTGTGATGCTGCACACTTTGTTAGGCCAAGAAAAATGAGATCACATTCTGACACAATCGTTTGTCATTATAAAAGTATTGGGGGCACCCGGGGATTTGATGTTGGTGTGTCTTGAAGTAGCATTTACATAGACTACAGTTAGGAGAAGTCCGAGCATAGTGACATGACTGCACAGAACAGGAGACTCAATGTAAAAATTGCCTGAGGTTTTATTTTGGTTTTCTTTTTTATTTTAAGTGTGTCGTTTCTAATGTTGTATCAAAAATTGCCTGAGTTTAAGCATCTTCTTCGTTGATTTCTCCGAAGTGATTTTGAGGTAATAATCCAGGCCCTTATAACACCCCAAAGGAGATTTATCACCCCACAGTTAGGTGCTTCCAAATGCCTTTGGGCTTGAAAAATCAAGTTGATGAAGGGGAAGGCGTGCCTCGAGGCCCAGCACACAAGCCCAAGGTGTTTCCGTCTCTTCCAAAGAGGCAGGAAGGAGATTGCTGTGCATGATGGTACAATAGCCTTAAAATCAGAACAAACACAGAAACTTGTGACTAATTTAAATCTTTTATTTTTATGTAACCTATACAATAATATTTTTCATAAAATCGATGAGGCACTGCCTACATTTGGTTTTCATGCGGGCAGTTTCCTCTTCATTAATGCCATGAAGCATTTCTTACATGAATCCATTCATGATTAATCAGTCATGTTTTCTAAAGATACTTATTTTGATTAACTGGTAAAAAACATTCACACGCGGTGATTCTCATTTTGTTTGATGCACACTCTCATGAGGTTCAGTGAACTTCACTATTTTGGTTTCATAAAACTTCTCACACTTCAGTCTTTATTACTTTTCTACACATTTGACAATTAATAGTTTTTCACTGCTATCTACTGCTGAACCAGTTTTACTGCAGATTATGTTTGTCGGTCTTCCTCTATTTTTATCCCGCTGGAAAATGACTCATTGTCTTTAATTTAACAAGTCCCATGCTCTCAGCTCCGGCCTAGCTTGCGTGAGGGCTGGAATGCAAGCAGGCTCATCTAAAATCTGCTCCCTGTGTGATGCAGTGGTTATTTCCAGAACTTTAAAGGTTGTCATTTTCAAACTCTTGCTCTACTTGAATAACAAGTCTACATTGGTAATGCTGCTTTTGTAGGGTTGGGCATATTGCTAAATAACATAGCTTTGGCATTGGAGATCAAGTACTATAATATCTCTTTGTCTAATTTATCTATGATGTTCTCATGATCAGCTTCAGTTAGTATCATTAAATTCGTATCTAATTACAAAGCAAGCAATCTGATTGCAAAACTGAAGCTGAGTCAGTACTTCCTCTGTATACCCCTAAGGCTAGGAATAAATCAAACATAACATGACATTCTGTTGTATACTTTAGAAAATAAACTCTCAGACCCAAAATGACTAGTTTGGTTATTCTTTTTCTTTTATTTATTTATTATTAATTATATTGAGAAATGGCCATGAGACAGTTTCAAAACCAATTAATAGGACAGTTTCAATAGTTGCTACATTGCATATTGCTATCTTCTTAGTGGTTATCCATAGTACAAGATTTAGACATGCTATCCTGTCCAAACACTATTAGGACAAATCTTTCTTCTCATTGAATTAAGAGAAAGTAGCTGTATATCTATCCTATTTCGTATATACAGATACAAAATGGTTTTTCATTTGTATCTCCTTGTTTTGTCAGAGATGGGTATTCCATTGCCATTTAAATATTGTAGGTGTGTGAATTCAGCTAAATATTCCAATATAGTCCAGTAGTCCATACTAATAGTAGGTTATTCAAAGGACTGGCAATTTCAGAAGTTGTTGACTTGAGCCTTTCAAAGATCCGCATATTAATATGGCGTTACTTTTTATACCTCATGTTTATACTTTTGTGCTGGATTGTTAAGACCAAGACAAAGCAAGACTATATAACAAAAGTATCTTTTATGTCTGATAAGGTCAGTCAAGTCCCCTCAAGATTTATCCTGTAGCCTTGTACTTCAGTTTGCAGATCTTTTGTCAGTGTCATCCATGTGGATGAGTCACGACCATTTCTTGACCAATTTGCTCTCTGTGAAAGCCTGAGAGAATGTTTTTCTCCATGTGATTCTCCTTAGGTACACTCTATGTCATCAATCACATTGCTATGTGGCCCTATAATCTCCTTGATCAGAAAATTTGGGACACAACTGAGTTACATGATGTTACAGTATAGGTTCCACTACGTCCTGAGTATTCACTGACCTTGAAAGACTAGGGCCAAAATGTTCGCTATCCTTTCAGCCCTTCTTTTTCTCTAATTTCTGGTGTGCAAAATTAGGTTGTTAACCCTTCGAAGAGAAGCTTATTATTACCCTACAACATATGCAGTTGGGCTTAACCTCACTATCTGCCTGAATATCAAACATCTTAGGCATAACATGGAACAGGTATTTTCCATCAAGTAGTGATATGTTAAACTTTAAGTCTCTGTAGAATATGGAGAAAAAATACGTAAAAATATGAATAATTATATATTTTTACAAAGAAATTTAGAAACCTAATCATATACAACATGGTAGCAGGACAGTCTTTTTTTTTTTTCTTGTGAGTTTTTTTCTTGTCTCCTTTTTTCATTTATTACCTTTCTTTTTAAACAAACGTTTACTTGAGAGACAGTATGGCAATAATTGGTATGTCATGAGAAGCAGTACGTATTTAGAAGACCAGAATGACAGGCATTCCAAGCA
>NW_004524677.1:8136358-8137398 GCF_000260255.1 Octodon degus
TAGTAGCTTCTTGGTGGTGTTTTTTGGATCTTCCAAGTAAAGTATCATGTCATCTGAAAATAATGATAATTTAACTTCTTTTTTACCCATTTTTATTCCTTTGATTTGTCTCTCTCGTCTAATGGATTAGCTAATGATTCCAGAACTATATTGAATAGTAGAGGTGACAGAGGACATACTTATCTTCTATCAGATCTGAGAGTAAATGATTTCAGTTTTTCCCCAATTAGAATCATGTTGTTCACTGGGTTGTCATAGATGGCTTTTATCAGATTGAAATAGAGGCCTTCTATTCCAATTTTCTGTAGGACTTTGAACATAAAAGAGTGTTGCACTTTGTCAGAAGCTTTTCTTGTATCAACTGAGATGATCATGCGGTTTTTAGATTTCACTCTATTGCTATCATGTATTATACTTATACATTTGCGTACTTTGAACCAGCCTTGCATCCCTTGGATGAATCCTACCTGGTTGTGATGTAAAATCTTGTTGATGGTTTGTTGTATTCTATTCACTAGAATTTTACAGAGGACTTTTGCATGTATGTTCCTGAAGGAGATTTGCCTGTAGTTTTCTTTTTTAGTTGCATCTTTCTCTGGTTTCAGTATCAGTATAATACTTGCGTCCAGGAATGATTTTGGGAGGACTGTTTCTTTTTCAATTTCATTGAAGAGTTTGAGGTGTATTAGGATTATATGTACCATAAAATTCAGGTGTGAATAGATCAGGTCCTGGACTTTTTTTTTTTATTACATTTCGTATTTCATTGGCTGTTATTTATTTATTGAGAGTTGTTATATCTTCATGATTCAGTTGTGGTAATTTTTACCTTTCTAGGAATCTGACCATTTCTTCTGTATCTTCTATTGTGTGAGAGTAAGGTTCCAAAAGTAGCTATTGACCATCTTCTGAATTTCCACTGGGTCTGTGGTTTTCACCTCCTTTTCATTACTTATTTCTTGTATTTGAATTTTTTCTTTCCTGTTTTTGATGAGGTTAGCCAGGGGCTTATCAATTTTATTTAATCTTTCAAAGAACCA
>NW_004524677.1:8138050-8157460 GCF_000260255.1 Octodon degus
GGTCTCTTGTTAAGACTGTAGTATTGGATATTAGATATTTCATGCACAGTAAGATTCATCTTAGATAGTTGGAAGTTTCCATTTTTGGTATGTATATATTTATGAGTGTTACCTCTTCCTCTTGAATTTTTCTCTTAACAAGTATATAGTGGCCTTCTTTATTTCATTGATCATTCTTGGTTTGAAGTTGCGACTGTCTGTGAACAGGATTGCTACTCCTACTTTTTTTGAGATGCTGGGCATGTAGTATTGTTTTCCATCGTTTGACTTTCAGCCTATGAATTTCTTTTTGAGTTAAGTGTGTTTCTTGTGTATATCATATTGTTGGATTGAGTTTCCTAATACACTGTGTCAGTCTATTTCTTTTAATTGGTGAATTGAGTCTATTTACATTGATGGTTATGGTTGTCATGTATTGATTAACGATTGACATGTTATTTACCTGCTATTGTTTACTCCTTTTTCTCCTGTATTTAATTGTTTGCCCTATTTAGTGAGTTCCTTCTGTTCTCATTCATGAAATTCTGATCATTTTGGTCACTCTCTAGAACATCTTTTGGAAGTCTGTGTAGGGTTGTCTTTGTCATCATGAAATTCTTTAGTTGTTCCTTGTCATGGAAGTATTTCACTTCTTCATCAAACTTGAAAGAGAGTTTTGCATGGCATAGTAGTCTGGACTGGAATTTGTTTTCATAGAGAACTTGAAATACTCTGCTCCATGTTCTTCTTGCCTTCATGGTTTGTGAAGAGAAATCTGCTGTTATTATGATAGGTTTTCCTTTAAATGTGATCTGTTTCTTTTCTCTACTGGTTGTCAGTATATTGTTTTTGTGCTGGATTTCTGGAATCTTATATATCTCGGTGTATTTTTAATTGGGTTGAAGTTATTTAGCATTCTGTATGCTTCGGTTACTGAACGTTAGATTGTTTCCTCATATTTGGGAAGTTTCCTACTATTACTTCTGCCCATATTTTTTCTATGTCTTTTTTTCTCTCTCTTTTTTTTTTTTTTTTGCCGAACTGGGGATTGAACTCAGGCCCTTGTGCTTAGCATGCAAGTACTTATTCTATTGAGCCATCTCCCTGACCCACCATTATTTGTATTGACTCCTTTTTTCTCATTGATGCCTATCATTCCCATGTTGTTCATCATTGCATCGTCTTGCAGGTGATGAATTACTTTTTTTCCTGCATCCTAGTTGCTTTTAAGAGATCCTTTCTTACCTTTCCACTAGCTGCAATAGCATCTTCAAGATCTGAAACTCTATCTTTACTTTCACTCAAACGGTTTTGCAAGCTGTGACTGAAATTTTTAGTTCCTCTATATCTCTTTGATTCTGTTTCATGCGATCTATTTCTTTCCTGTATTACTCACTCAGTTGCTTTTCTATTCTTCTCTATTTTTTATCAGTGTCTTTTTGAGAAACAGTTATTAATTCTTTTACTTCAGAGATTATTTCTGACCTGATTTCCTCTACATGTTTCTGCATTTGATTTTTTTTACCTGAGATGTTATTAATTCAGATATTTCTACTTTTATTTCAGAGAATAATACTGATCTGAGTTCCTCTTACCTTTCTGCTGTTGTTTCTTTACTTCACACGCTATTAATTCACACATTTCAGCTGAGCTAGTGTCTTCTGCAGGAAGGAACCACATGCTGCGCTGGTCCTGCCCCTGGGGCAAGTTGAGCCCAAGGTGGAGTCCAGGCATAGTGGCTGCCTGCAATCCCAGCTGAGGGGTGGTTGAAAGCAGGAGGATCACTATGAGTCTGAACTGCATAGTGAGACCCTGTATAAATAAACAAATACTTAAAAAGTTAATATCTCATAAAATGCTTTTTTAATATCTGGAAGATTTTACTGTTTTTATTGTATCACACTCTGTTCTTTATTATTATTATTATTTATTTATTATTTTCATATTTTAGGGGGTCTACAGGGTTGTTCAGGGCCTCATTACTAGATTGGGCTAGTAGTGACCCACTTTTTTACAGCCTACCAAGAACTGGGATTACAGGCACATACCACCACACCCAGTCTCAGTGGTTGTCTCAGTGCGCCATGGGGGTGGAGCTGGCAGGGCAGACCTGAGGATTGAACCCCTGGCCCCATCCCCTGAGCTATTTGGCCAACCTGATACTCTGGTCTTTATTGTTCATCCTTAAGTTTGATTCACATTGCTCATACATTTTCAATGAAAATGTATTTTAAGGACTAACTTTATTTTAAAAAATTTTAGAGCTGGCAAGATAGCTCAGTGGACAAAGTGCCTTTTTAGGCAAACACAGAGACTGGGGTTCAACCCCTGGTACCACATGCTGCACCAGTCCTGCCCCTGGGGGAAACTGAGTCAGTGATGGAGTCCAGGCATACTGGTTGCCTGTAATCCTAGCTGCAGGCTGAAAACAGAAGGATCACTACGAGTCTAAACTGCATAGTGAGACTCTGTATAAATAAATACATAAATAAAATAAATTTATTAAAGCAAGCATTGTAGGTATTGATGGGGAAGCACGTGATGTTCTGGTCCTTGCACACAATGTATAAAGTTCTAATAGGTAGATACATTGATCTCAGTTGTTCAAATAGCATTTATGTCTACAGGAAACACTGATAATCCTCAGTACTAGAGAATTTTTTGGAATATATACTAGTGTGCTATTGCATTATAGAGTAGCTATAGAAAATGCTAATTACTGCGTACTTCAATAGAATTCTTTAGAAAATATTAGATAGCACTTGTAAATGCAAGGTATGATAGATGGCAGTAGATTCAATGTGAACCTAACGTGTGCTATACTATATGCATTTTATAGAAAGTGTTGAACTCTAATTTCAGCCAGACTAGCAGGCTGGGGATTCTTGCTAATCACTACAAGGAGCATTCCACACTGGCATGTGTCCTGCAAGCTCCACTATCAAAAGACTAAGATTAAGACCATTTCTACCTCATTAGAAAGTCTCCCTGTGTCTCCTTCCCGTCACATTTACTCTCCAAGTGTCCTTCACACGTTACCTGACTGCCATCCCTTTACCATGATGCTGTCTGCATTCACACTTTATGGAAATAAAATCGTGTGGTATGCATGCGTTTGTGCCTGGCTGTCCGCCTGAGCATACTGTCGTGCATATCAGTTCGTTCTTCTCTAGTACTGTGTAAGGTCTGGCAAGCAGTGACGGCAGTAGTGTAGTGTGCGCTGATTTTTACTCTTGTGTGTCTTAATCATGCAGTAGACATGTGACTGACTCAAAAAATGAGGGAGAAATCATCCTCCACAAGGCTTGGGCCATTTGCCTTCTAAAAGTAATGCATGAAAGGACTAGTCGCTGCACATCCTCACCAGTACCTGATCTTCTGCTCATTTCTCTTTAGCCATTCTAGTTTGTGTGTGGTTGCATCCTGTCAAGTTTTCATTTGCATTTCTCTTGTAATTCATGACTTCAATGGGCTGGGGAGATGGCTCAGTAGAATAAGCACTTCCCTGGCAAGCCCTAGGGCCTGAGTACAATCTCCAGTACCAAAACAAAACAAAAAACAAAACAAAAACAAAACAAAAAAACAAATAAACAAACAAAAAAAAATTAATGACTTCAACTATCTTCGCCAGTGCTCCTTGGACATGCACAAATCTTGGTAAAGTGTCTGTTCAGGTCGTCTGCTTGCTGTTTCTCAGAGCTTACTTTAAGTGACCAATTTTTAAGCATTCTTTAGATATCATGACAACATTGATTCATTTCAGTTTGAGGGATCCATGTTTTTATTGGTGCTTTCTAATAAGAAGAAAAAAAATTAAATTCAAAAGTCTTTGATCTTTCAACTGATATTTTTTGAATTTTTATTTTGTTACTTTTTAATTTCATCTTATATTTTTGTTTGAGCAGTGAAAATATTGTGTTTTCTTCTAGAAAATTAATGGGTTTTATTTAATTGTTTGAGATAGAGTCCCATAACGTAGTTCAGGGTGGCCTTGAATTAACTGCGTAGCACAAGTTGGCCTTGAACTCAAGTTGATCCTCCTGGCTCAGCCTCCTGAGTCCTGAGATTACAGGTGTGCACCACCATTCCCAGTTTAGAAACTCAATATTTTAATATGCAGATTCAAACCAATCTTGATCTAGTTTTTTCCTGTGTGTGTGTGTACGTATGTGTGTGTGTGTACCAAATGACATAGGAATCAAGATTCATATTTTTCTTTAATAACAATGTCCAGGTATTCTAAGAATGTCTATTTTAATGGTTCCTTTATCTAAATAATTGATTTAAGTCTGCTGTTAAATTTATATTTCTTTTTTTTCTTTTTTTTTGCAGAACCAGGGATTGAACTCAGGCCCTTGCGCTTGCCAGGGAAGCACTTATTCCACTGAGCCATCTCCCCGGCCCCTAAATTTATATTTCTAATTTGAATTCTTTTTTTATTTTAGCTAATATATATGTGCAGTACCATCTTGTTTTAATACTTTACACATGTGTTATGTATAATCCAGCTAAGCATATCTATCTCTTCTTTCTGATTGCCCATATTTGCCCTGCATGCAGTCATGCCAGAACTCCTTGCTTTTCCAGGTATTCATTGATCAGTGTGTCTGCAGACCTGTATCATTTTCTTCCTGGCCTCCGGCAGCCATTACTTTTCTGTCAAGTTTTACAACATCAATGCTTTTGTATTTCACAGGTGAGTCTGGCTTGTTTTATTGAACATAGTGCTCCCTGGCTGCATCTGTCTTGTCGGAACACACAGGAATTTATTTTGTATGGCTGAGTACTATTCCACTGTGCATATGCTTTTTCCGCATCCATTCATCAATTGATGGAGGCTCAGTTTGCGTCTTTTGTCTGACCTTCGTGAATGCTGCTGCAGTATCTGTGGGATGCAGGTTTCTCTACAATGTCAGTTTCATTTCATATATACACACACTCTGGGCTGGGATTGATGGATTGCATGACAGTTTATTCATAATTCTTTAGAAAGGGCCATCCTGTCTTCCATCTGACGGTGCTTATTTTCCTTCTTACCCTCTTCTGTCTTTCCTTCTTTTGATAAGCCATTCTGGCTGGGAAGAGGTCAGATCTCACATTGTCATGATTGATATTTCCCTCCTGACTAGATATGCTGCACTTCTTTATCCATTCTTCATGGCCATTTGTGTGTTTTCTTTTATGATATGTGTCTTTAAATCTATTGCTTAATTTTATTTTATATTTATTTATTGTTTTGACACAGGGTCTTGCTATGCAGCTCAGACTTGTAGTGTTCCTCCTGCCTCAGCCTCCCTAATGGTGAGATTATAGGTGTGTACCAACATGCCCAGTTCTGGGCCTGGCACATCATAAAGCACTGGAGATTGAACTTGGGACCTTGTACTTGCCAGGCAGGCACTTATGTCACCAGGCTATTTCCCCAGCCAGTATTGCTTACTTTTAATATGTTTATTTATTTATTTTTTTTACTCTTTATGTATTCTACATAATGATCTCTTGCCAGGTATATAGAATACATATATTTTCTCTTGTTCTGTCAGTAAAATCCACCATAGAATGAATTTTTTTTGCCTTTTTAGACTATGTATTATATTGCTTCAAATATAGATTTGTCTATATTTATGACAGTAAAACAGTATTTTACCAGAAAACTTGACAGTAATTTTTGAGTAAGGTTTTCATAACCTTTACATTTGTTTTTTTCTTTTTCCTTCCAAAATTATTTCAAGTGTTCTAAATGCCTTGATTGTCCAATGACCTTTTGCTTTTCTAGCAAAATCTTTAGAATAGCATTGGGCTTATCAATGTCTAAGACAATGTTTGCTGAAATTTTGATTACCTTTTAAAATGAAGTGAGTTCAATAAAAAAAGCAAATCTCCCCAACATTGTGCCTCATTCAACCCACTGAAATTCTTAGGGCAAAGAATAAGGATTCTCAGAGAAGATGCTCTGCCTGTGGGCAGGAATGCAGAAATCCTCCTGAGTTTCCTGCTGCAGCTCTGCTCTCTGCGTGTCTGGTTTGGGAGAGCAGCATCAATTAACACGTAAGTATCCTACTGCTGGCCTACTCTGCAAACTTCACATCTGCCTCTCCTTTGTGATAAGTAATTTTAAGAAATTCCTGTCTTTATTTCTAGATAAATTTATAGTATTTTCCAGGATTCCTATTTCCATCTTCATTTTTTAAAGAATTGATGGCCATGGCTTTTCAATGTGTAATACAATTCCTTCCCACTCCTGCTTCACACTCCTCCCTCCTGCATCTTGGAACCTTGAGGCTGCACTTCAAAAACTGTTCTGTTCCTGAGACTCAAGGTATCACCTCCTGCCATTCTGGTGTGTCCTTCCATTTGGAACTGAGTCACATTGGATAGACTCGGGGGTGGGGGGCGTTTTTCTGGTGTGAAGCATAGAAAGAATATTATTGTGTTGGAGTAGGGAGGGGTAGAAACAGCTTCCAGATTGGGTAGACAGCTTTGGATCCAGTAGCCCTTGGATAGGGGCAAAGGCAGCCAACACGTTTTTAGTTCTGCAGCTATTAGGGTAAGGGCTTTCTTGGCAGCAGTTCAATCTACCATTTACTCTTGATAACTCATTTTAGATTCTGTGTCTGTGGTCCCTTTAAAGAATCTGTAACTACTGATCACTTCCTTAACTAACTAGAGCAAACTTCTTAGAGCAGAATCCTAACTACTTCAGGCAGTTTGGGATTTGGGGATTATTTTTATATGCAACCAGTTAGTAGTATAACAATACTTAAAAGAGCATACAAACCCTGGCTAAGCTACAGATATATTTTCAAATGGGAGAAATAAAAATGTAAAGAGATGAATTTTTTAAATGATAGGAATACTGTGAATTAGATGAACTGTTTATATATGAGTAGATCCATACAACATTCTATATCACAGTTAAATAAAAAATTAGAAGTGAAATATTTTCATTTCTTTTGACAAAGTCCTTTTTTCATTTGTTTTAAGTGATGATGTGTGAATTCAGCAAAATATTCTAATATAGTCCAGTAGTCCATGATAGTAGTGGGATATCCGTAGGACTGGCAATGTCAGAGGTTGTTGACTTGGTCCTTTTATAGCTCAGCATATTAATATGGCTTTACTTTTATACCTCGTTTTTATACTTTTCTACTGGATGGTTAAGACCAAGATAAAGCAAGACCTATATAACAAGAAATGTTAACTTTCGTATTTGACAAAGTCAGTCAAATCCCCTCAGGATTTACCCTGAAACTCCGTACCGTAGTTTGTAGATCTTTTGTCAGTGTCAGCCATGTGGATGAATCATGGCCATTGCTTGACCAATTTGCTCTCTGTGAAAGCCTGAGAGAATGTTTTGATGAAACATTCTTCCATCAGTTCACTCTTGTGTGTTGTGGAGATCAGGTAACTTATTTGGCGTGGTAAATTGGCACAGCGAGTGGAAAGTATAGCTCAGTGGTAGAGCCCTTGCTTAGCACTCAGAAGGCCATGGGTTCACTTTCAGTATTGTACAAAAAAATAAAAGATGGAAAACAAAGATCAAGAGTGGTAGATGTTAAATGTGAAGTCACTCACATACAGATGTACATGACTCTGAGGATGGAACTTGTGGAATGATTCAGAGTCACCCAAACCCCAGATAGCCGTTTTCTACTGGTTATTTGTTCATTATGTCCCTTAGCAACTTCTTTCCTTGTTGAAGCAAAACACTTGACACCTGAAGTTGAAGGAGGAAAGATTTATTTGGCTCACTGTTCTTAGAGGTTTCTGTTCATAGTAGGCTGGCGCCAGACAGGGTGTCAAGGCAGAAGGGCATCCAGAGATAAACAGTTCATGGCAGGGAGGTTAGGCTGCAAAATCAGGGAACTAGCAAGGGAGTATCCCATCCAGCCTGCATGTTTATTGATTGGTGCCACTATACCCAGGCTGGGGCTCCAATTTCTCACACCCAGAACTATGTGAAATCAATTTATTAATCCCAGTATCACACACCCTAGATCTGGCCACCTGTGAAAGACCCTACCTTGGCAGGCATGAGTTTTGGAGGTCTGTACATCAGCCAAAATAGTGTCTCAGGTTACCAAGGTATGCAGGCTGTTTGAAATTCAAAGGGACTTGGGAAGCCATTCTTCTGTTATGCTTTGTGTCTAGCTTTCCCTGCAAAGCCTCCTGCAATTATGGAGTGGACTTCCAGAGTTTGCGATTAGTTCATGGTCCAAGGCTGGGATTGTAAGTCTGAATATTGCTGGGACTGTGGGTGTGAGTGCTACACCCAGCCTGGGGTGATGAGCCTGAACGCAACACAAGAAAGACTTTCTGCAGCCGCTGCTGTCGCTACTCCTCCTTTGCTCTCAGCTCTTTGCCACCACTGTGAACGGCTGCTCTCCACCATGTGCCCCTCTGCCCTGGAGCCAGCTGAGCATGGACTGAAACGTCCACTGACTGTGAGCTAAATGAACCTTTCCTTCCTTTATTTTGGGTGTTGAGCATTTTGTCCCAGAAACTAGAGAATACCTGAACCTCCCTTTCTGTGTTTTCTCTATAGATTCTCAAACTGCTGTCATGAATGGTGCATGTTGGTCACTTTCTGCTGTTCACTACTTCCCATTGTGGGGACCCAGATGATGGAGAACACGTTCCACATGATCACATTATTGCATCGTTTTCTAGATGCAGGGTAACAAATAGATAAGCTTCCCGAAAGTTATCATTTCTCTATATAGACTGCCATATTGTCTGTTACTGACTTCTTTTACAGATCAACCATTTGATTCATATTTTCTGCTTCCTTTTAAAATACACTTACATTGAACATAAGTCATCTTGTCCTGGTGTTTTAATCATTTATGATTATGTTTAGTGTTTCTCAATTATACCTGAACAAAATATTGTGTATTAGGAATTTATCTCATTTATTTTGCAGGTATTCATTATTCAGTTATCTGTTGTAGTTTCAAATTTTCTTCATAGTGTTTACATTGCTATTTTATCTTTTTTTCTTGGGCCAAGGCCTCACCACGTAGTCCAGGCCGGCATTGAACTCCCTATGTAGCCCTCGAACTTTCAGGGCTCCTCTTGCCTTACTTAAGCCTATTACTTTCTCTGTCAATATCAATTTCACTGAATTCTCTAGGCTTACCATCATTTTATCACAGAAGACTATTTTGCCACTTTTAATGCTTTCTTGTCCATCCTTGGAAGTGTAGGATCTGAGAACACCGGCCACCTTTTAAGCTCAGGTTTCTACCTTAATAAGGATTCACCGTGTTCCTCTCTTGTTTCTCCTGCACCTGAGAGTGAATGAACTTCCAGCCCACGTGGACATCAGCAAAGCCTCTCACCCTGAAAGCTCATGACATGCCAGCCTTGGAACCTTAATGGCTGCTTTGCCATCCGCTTCTCTCCAGTGCCTTGCACTAAGCCATTCCTGAATTTATTGCCTTCATTCTTAGTGCCCTTTTTTGTCTGTTCCTAAATGATTTCTCTTTCTTTTAAAACAAAATATGTAGTATCATTTTTATAATTATTTCTATTGAGCAAAGTGCATATTATTCAACAATATCGCTAAAAATATTATCACATGTTGATTGTAGGTATATGTACTTTACAAAATGGTCATTTATGATGTCCTATATAAAGTATAATATTTACAGTTGATATTCAGTATGAACTCTCATTCATACCATCCAAAATCTGATAAATGCATGGGTGCTTTCTTCTTTATTCTGCCTATTGACACAGTTGCTGCATAAACAAGTACCCTAGCATGAACTTGGGTCGTCGATTCCTGGGATAACTATTACATAGTCAAAATGGTCAGTTTCCAAATTTGCACCTGATAAACAAGGTTGTCTACAACTTTCATGAAAGAGATTATTGCTGATTATTGTTCTCAAGAATGGTATCTCTAGCATAGAAAACTTTAATATTTTATGTCTCTAACCTTGTTACCCAAAATTCATGAAGCAAAGTTATTGATAACTTAGTGCATCTCTTTCACACTTGTTATTAGGTCAGTTTTTCACTTTTAAGATAAAGTAAAATTTTACTTTTAGGTGCTGTAGTTATAAGCATTGTTCTCTTATTTTATTCTCTTGCTATAATTTTTCACATTTTAAATTTGTTTATACTGTATGCATCTCAAAATTGGTTAGCTTTTACGACTTACAAAAATCAATTCTAGTTTTTACTTCCTTATATAATTGCTAAATGCTACTTCATTAGTTTCTTAATCAGTTCATAAACTTTTATCTTTGGTCTTCTTAAAATTTATTTCTAATATGCATAAATAAAGTGCCAGGCATGTAATGCTAATTTTCATCAATTTAAGGTTGTCTTATTTACTAATCATTACTACTTTAATCCCATATTTTTATGGGGCACTGTGTTATAATTTAACACATGTATGTTGTGTTAACACACGTATGTTGGCACTGTCCAAGTCAGGGCGGTTCACACTTTCACCTCCCTACGGTGACTTCATATTTGAAGCCTATGAGCTCTTCACTTTTACTTATTGGTAAAATAAGTAATAGGTCATTGTCACCGCACTGTGCCCTGGAGTAGTTCTAATGGCAATTTTGGGTCCTTCTGTACTAGGTTGATTCATGATTTCATGCTATAAACTTGTATAGAAAACAACAGGGAACATGTAAGCAGCTCAGACCAAAAGTAAAACTAGGAAAATCCTGACTAATCTTATAAATAGTTTAGAAGAATGCAAAGTACACATCATTCCAAACAAAGACAAAGTCATGTATAAACTGTAGCAATCCTTTCTTAGCACAGAACTTAGCAATGTCCTTATTCCACTTTCACATGCTGGTGAATGAAGGACATGGGAGAGGAGAATTTTGGGTCCCACTTTTGTTTGAACTTCAGTACTTTGCCAGTGGTCATTTTTTTTTCCTGTTTCTTTTTAGAAGGTATTAAAAAGTGAAGTATAGGATTAGTTATTCACCTCAGGCCATTCAGTCTATTCTCTTTGCTACAATTAGTGCTTCAAATAATTAGATGCATTTATTTTAAGGGAAAATCTGGAGGTGTACTTCCTTGGGAAACATGTTCTACCTAGCCCATTAGTGTTTTGTGCATTCCTAGTAAGCATCGACTAATATTTCATGCTGTTATTATTACTTAGTCCTTTCAAAGATTGCTTGAAATATTTTATTAAATGTTTCAGTTATAGGAGATAGGTAGGTTTTATCACAGGAAAGGAAGACTTTTCTCTGGTTTTTCCCAGAGAGACCAATTTTCATCATGTCCTTTATTTGCTAGCACATTGAAATGGCTTTTTTCTAGAACATTTGGGTGCTCTTTCTGGAATAGCACTTCCTTTTTTACCTCTCTGTTGAGATGAAAATCATGTAATTTCCCTGAGATCTGCTTGGGGACGGATTTCGATAATATCCAATTACTGATAAACGCATCAGATGTGTTGGAATCTCCACTCAGGAGATACAATAATTAACCAATATTTTGCAGTGGGAGCTTGAGCCCTTATTTTAGCATGTCCCCAGGATCTTCTGATACACAGCCAGGCTTCCGTCTTATTGCTCCTAAAGAGAAAATTGCTTTGTCTGCAGCAGACGTAGGTTTAGGTGGGATCCACAGAATTTAACTATTTCCTGTCATATGAAAGATGGAATTTTGGAAAATATTTTATTCTATAGCCTAAAACATTCAAAGATTCATTTTTTTCCTTCTCTTTATCATCTCATAATCAGTACTTGGTAAGTCTATATTTGGTCACATAAAGATAAACCCAGTAAATTTGCAAAGATACACATTTTAAACTCATGGGGATAATAACTTTTCTGGAGTACACCAGTTGATGTACTCCAGAATTGGAGTAGTTGATGAATTTTAAAATGTTTCCAATCTCAGGGGGCCTGGCCCTAGCTCAGGCCTTTAAGTGGCTGCTTCCACAAAGCTGTCAGCCTCAGGTTGCTGGAGTTCAAACCTCGCACCTCTCCAGCTGGCCAAAAGTGCCCTGAAGGCATTCGAGGAACAAAAAATAAATAAATAAATAAAATAAAATGTTTCCAATTTCAGATAGGAAGCCTTAACCTGTTCTCCTAGCTTCTTTTTGTTGTTGTTGTTGTTGTTGTTGTTGTTGTTGTTGTTGCGGAACTGGAGATTGAACTCAGGCCTTTGCACTTGCCAGGGAAGCGCTTATTCCACTGAGCCATCTCCCTGGCCCCTCTCCTAGCTTCCTGAAGGCAGGAAGATTTTGAGTTCAAGCCCATCCTGGGCAACTTAGTGAAACTGTCCCCTAAGAAGTAAAAAGGGCTTGGCATCTAACTCAGTGGATTACCTTAGCTTTTGTTCTCATTGCTGGCTTGGGGTTAATTGCCAACTCAAGACCATCTTGAAAAATCAGTTTGGCTTTGTTAGTAATTCATGTTTGCAATTAAAAGGATTTCAAATTTGAATATGTTTGTAAACCATTTAGTTTTTGCCAAGGTCACACTAACCTTTGCTTATCTCGGTGGTCAGCTATGTGCACCTCAAAGTCCTATGGAAGTATATCACAATTCTCCAGGGACAGGCTTTGCTGCATTTGACCACACTAACTGGACTGGACCTCATGGTGAGCCACCTCAGTTCTCTGAGCCAGTGAGCAAGTGTCCTGCAGAGTCCCTCCATCAATAAAGCCACACATTGGTCACACAGTGATTCTTTTTCTCACTACTCCTATGATGCTGTAGCACATGTTTTGCGTTTCTCAATTTCCTTCTTTCTAGGATGCAAAATTAAGGGAAGAATAAAAAAATGAGGGCCCGGGGAGATGGCTCAGTAGAATAAGCGCTTCCCTGGCAAGTGCAAGGGTCTGAGTTCAATCCCTGGTTCCACCAAAAAAAAAAAAAGAAAGAAAATAGAAAATGATATTGTTCCATACATTAAAATAATATATTAAGATCCTGGAATTTTGTTATGTAGTGGATATTTCTCATGTGTTTGATAATTAGGCATCTCCTGAGCACATTCTGATAGAATACAATTTGTGTTGTGTTATCTACAGAAGCTGACTCCCCCCACCTTTCTATTGGCTAGCTTCAGGATCCTGTCTCAGCCAATCAGGCAGTGATGTGAGACATGGAGGGAGGGAGTTGGAGGAGATGAGAATGAAGATGTGCTGTGCCCATGGACCAAAGCCCTGAGACGGATGTCATCGTCATGTGTCCCGGACATGTACTCATAAAAATAAGTGAAAACCTTAACATATTAATACAAGCAAAAAGGGAGAAGGATACACTGTGAAATCTGTCCTTCAATGGGGATGATAGCACAGCTAGAGAGCCTCTACATCTCAACTGAAAGGGTGAGCTCCAGACTATGTGCTCAGCAGCGGAGAAGTGGGGTCCTCACTGGGTGTTGTGTGCTCCTGTGGCATCAAACACAGGTACCCTGCAGGTGCACTCCTCCTGTCCTCAGACTTCATCCAAGTCACTGTCCAGGGAGCTGTGTGTCACTCTCAGCCAGGTGGATTGTGGTTTGTCCCTGTGCTGTCAGGGCTCAGGGCTCCCTCCCAGCAGGAGGGCAGGGCCTGCTGTTGCTTTACTGACTCAGGTGTTTCCAGAGATTGCAATAAAGAACCTGGGAATTAGTAACCCTAGCTGCTTTGAATGAATGAATGAGTGAGTGAGTGAATGAATGGATGGATGGATGGATGAAGTGAAATAGCTCTTGGGTTGTTTCACTTTGGGTAACTTTTGTAAGGATGGTGTCTAGAATCACAAATTTAGGCCAGCAAGACAGCTCATGGACTAAGCGCCTACTTAGGAAATGTAGGGACCGGGGTTTGATCCCTGGCACCACGTGCTAAGTTGGCCACCAAGACTGGGTGTGGTGGTGAGTGACCGTAATCCCAGCAGTGGGGAGGCTGAAAACAGGAGGGTCAGTAGAATCTGGGCTGTGTAGTAAGACCTTGTACAAAATACATAAGGAAAAAAGAAGCACAGATGTGTGTTCTGTACCAACAGGAGAAGAAACAAGACCATCAAAGAAAACTGAAGTAAATTGCAAAGAAGTGGCAGGATTATGGTGAGGGAAAACAAGTGCAAGATAACAAAGCCACGTGTAGCATTTTGGGAGGTTATGAAATGTGCATTAATGAAAAGTGTCATCCTAGAGGTCATATGTCTGTGTACATGGTGTGTGTGTGTGTGTAATTTATATAACCTAATGCAGATGACATCAAACAGAAGAAACAAAGGTTTTAAAGGCCTTGAGGAGTAGAAAATATTAGAGTATTTTGAAAACAAAAAGAGATTTTGTTTGGGGGATGTGTGAGAATAGGAAAATGCACATGGAAACAGACTCTAGAAGAAAACAAGGTGAAACTTGGTGTATTCCAGCAAGGCTGGTTTGTGGCCTGAAATCTACCTTTCCTACCTTTCCAATAAAGCAGAAATCAATGTGATGACCCATTTCCACTTAATGCACACCCAGCATCCCGCCCATCCTGGTACGGAAGGCCTGCCCAGGAATATGGGTTTCAGTAACAAGTGTCACTACAGTGTTTTAATTAGGAGAACGTAGAGACAAATACTAAATGACTTTTTTGTTCTTCTATCAGAGACCTGAGCTTCATTCCCAGGAAGACTGGGAGCAGAACTAGTCAGGGCCCCACGCACCCAGTTCTGAGTGTGATGCTAGGGTTACACAGGTGACCGAAGTTCATTCCGGGAGTTTTCAGACTAGCAGGAGGGAAGCGGGGTCTAGAGCGCTTATTCTTCAAAGCAAGACATGTCTTGGAGCAGGGCCGGGGAAAGGGGCCATGAGCCACTTCTGAACGGAGCAGGAAACTTCCTGGTAAATGTGATATATGGGTTCTACTTTTGCTTTTGTTTTTCAGTCAGAGTAACATTTACTATGGCTGGTCCAGAAAAGTAAGGGCTGGAACCCAGGCCTAGAAACCTAAGAGGGATTTGTTCATGTGAATTTGAGTCAACTGTTTTGTTGAGGCATAACTGAAGGATGGCAAACTCTATATGCTTAAAGGCTCACAAATCTGGCATATATGTGCATGTCTAAAAGGTGACAAATACTGGCCTTAGTCACCTAAGAAAAGCTTACTGTGTCTCTGTCATCTGGCCTTCTCAGATGACTTCCTTTCATTCTTTCATTCTCGGGCAATCAACAATCTTTTTTGTCACTGAGGCTTAATTTACATGCTTTAGAAATGTATATAATGAAAAGGCATTACTAACACTTCATAAAGTGGAGTATGTATTCCTAACACTTTATCTACCCAGCTCTTCCTGAGGGACTGCAGGAGCTGAGCGGAAAATCTGAAACAGTGTCCCTGACACTGCAAAGCTCTGGAGCAGTCACAGCAGCAGAAGGAAATTCTGTATAAATGGAGAATAGGAACAAATCAAGTACTGTGTGACAGGGATCTGAAGGTTCGGGAATAAGTTGTCCTAGCAGCTTTCATGCCCATTGCCTCAAAAGAAGACTCTGAAGTCCGACTTTGGGGAAAAGCTCTCCATACACAAAAGTAATTGCTTAATCCTTATGCTTTAGCGCTTATTCCTCTCAAATAGGTGATGAAACACTGATAGTGGTTGAGAGAAAATCTCTCCATGAAATTTGTCATTGCAGAGTGTCACACGGACCAATGGCTAGCATGGACAAACATGCAAATTGAGCATCTCCAGTCATTTTCTGACTTGTGAATGGATACCCCAGAGCACACTGATGACTCAGACTTTTTTCCTTAAATTTCATTTAGTACAGGGTCTACAGGGTCACACTGCACAGAACAGACTTGCAGCGGTTCTCCTGTTTTCAGCCTCCCAGGCTCTGGGATTACAGGCGCACGCCACCACACCTACTCTCAGTGTGCCCCAGGGGCAGGGCCACTGTGGCACACACGGGATTGAACCGCAGTTGCTGTGTCTGCCTAAGCAGGCGCTTTAGTCCTCTGAGCTGTCTGGCTGGCCCTGACGCAGGTTTTAATTGCCGACTGTGCTCTCTAGTTTTGTCATATGCTCCTATACCCCCTGCAAGACATTTGAACAATTATGCCAAGCCAGCAGTGATTAATTGGCGAACTGGACATGATGCAGTCTGTTGTTTATCCAGTGGGAACAAGATCGCGTCCACACTTTCCACCATCTCAGGAGAAAACTCTTCTCTCAAAAGGAATTTTATTTTTTTTTCTTTTTCCCCATAATTTTATTGATAAACAAATAGCAATGAGATACTTTCAAATCAAATTGGTAGGGCAGTTTCAATAATTCACACATTGCATACATTCTTCCTAGTGGTTAATTCTCTGTACAAGATGCAGATATGATATCCTTTTTACAAACACAATTAGAACAAATCACTCTATTCATTAAGAGAATGTAACTATATATCTATCCTAACCACTTTGAATACACAGATACAAAATGGACATTCATCTGTATACCCTTTTTTTGTTAAGTTTTGTTATTTGAATATTATAGGTGTGCAAACTCAGCAAAATATTCTAAAAGAGTCCAGTAGCCCATAATAGTATTGGGTCTTCCGCTTGATTGGCAATGTCAGAAATTGTTGACCTGAGTCCCCTACAGCTCAACATAACAGCATGACTTTACTTATATTTCATTTTTATACTTTTTTTCTGCTGGATGGTTAAGAACAAGGTAAAACAGTACCTATGCAACAAGAGTTGTGTAGCTTTTGTTTCTGATAAGGTCAGTGAAATCCCCTCAGGATTTATCCTGAGATCCTGTACCTCAGATTGTAGAACCTTTGTCAGTGTCAGCCATGTGGATGAGTCACAGCCATTGCTTGGCTAGTGTGCTCTCTGTGAAAGCCTGAGAGAATGTTTTCTCTCCATGTGACTCTCCTTAGGCACACTCTATGTCATTGATCACTTTCCTCTTTGGCCCCATAATCTCCTTGATCAGAAAATTTGGGACACTGCTGAGTTACATGATGTTACAGTACAAGTTTTCATATGTCCTGAATCTTAATTGACCTTGGAAGGCTAGGGCCAAAATGTTGGCTTTCCTTGCAGCTCTCCTTTTTCTCTAACTTTGATCTGCAAACTTAGGTTGTTAACCATCCAGAAGACAAACTTCAAAAGGAATTTTAGTATAAATAAGTACACAAGGTTTACTTAAGAATTGTATGTTTTTTTAATTTAATTTTTTAGTGTATTTGGTGCAGGACCTCACTATGCAGCTCAGACTAGTAGTGATCCTGCTGTGTTTAGGCTCCCTAGCACTGGGATTACAGGAGTGCACCATCATGCACAATCTCAGTGCTCAGCTCAGAGTGCGCGGGGCGGGGCTGGGGCAGCATGTGCTCCTGGGAATCGAATCCCAGTCGCTGAGCTTGCCTAAGCAGGTGCTTAGTCTGCTGAGCTATCTTGCCAGCCCAAATGGAGTTTTCTTGTTTTCAGCCTCCCCAGTGCTGGTATTACAGGTATGACCCACCATGAGACCTGGTGGCTGGCTCAGTGCACCTGGGGGTGGGGCCGGAGTGGCATGTGGTGCCAGGTATCAGACCTGAATCAAGAAAACCGGTTGTCTTCTTTCCATTGTCGCTGATGACGTTTGCTTTGTCTCTATCATGGAGTTTACTTTGCTTGGCTGATTTTTTAAATGTAATGTTTAAAAAGAAGTGCACTTCCTGCTACATATGCCGGCTTTATAACATTCTAGCTCATTGGGTGTAATTGTTTTCTACAAAAATTCAACAAGCTGGGGGCCTTCTTTCCTTACTTCCTTTTCTTCTTTTATTCTCTCCTTCCTTCCTTCTCTCTCTTTTGTTCTTTGTGCAATTTCTTTGATATATTCATTACAGGCTGAAAAATGATTGCTGTGAATTTTAAAATATAAAACAGACTTCTTTAATAGCCATCATTTTCCAAAATATATGAAAACCTTCCACTTAATTTTCTTTCCTTCATTTTTACAAGTGAAGTCATTTGAACACATGCTTTTCTTGCCACTGGTGCTTCCCCCTTTGATCTGTAGCATTAGAGATCATCCTCAGGACTGAAAATCATTCATAGAATCAGGTGTTCTACTGCTTCTGCAAAATAATTTTCAGTTCTATAATTTTATAAACCTGTAGTCAGATGATCATTTTTCCAAGGTGTGACTTAGCTCTGTGGCTTTGTCCCAGTTTGGTCAAATTAATGCAGATCATTTAACTAAAATAGCATTCATAGCTGAGCTATCACATCACTGAGAAGGCCAGGCACTGAGGTTGTTTGAATAATTCTAATAGTACAAAACTGGCTGTGCAGGTTTTGGGTTCATGCAGTGCCCCTCAGTGTCCCAGTACTGTCAATGAGAAGGAGGCTTCTCACACAGTCTGTCACCCACCTAGGTGGTGTGACATAAGTCGTGAACCTAGTCCGTGTATTTTTTGCTCGAGTTTTCGTTCATTCTCACATTTCTTATTTCCCTGTGTCTAATCTACTTCTCCTAAGCCCATTTTTATTAGCAGATATGTGCTCAATTGCCAAGGGGGACGAAATAATATAGCAGCTGAGTATGCAGTGTTAGGAGCCATGTGGGTGAGAAGACATGCTCTCCTTAACACGGGGCTGACTGCAGCTGATTATGAGTGTGCTGGTATAAGGGAGCAGTGCTGGAAGAAGCAGCAGAGGAGTCCAGGTCACTGGGAGAGGAAGGCCCACCGTGGGGCACGTGAGTGCGGGGCTTCCCGTGCTTCCAACGAGGTGGGCTTTCTAGAGCTGTCTTTCCAAGTGTGCAGCTTCCATGTGTTCACTGAGTCTTTGACTTTTCACTGTTGATTTGTATTCATTCACTATGTCCTGGACAAAATACCTCATTAGCCATAACAATGGCAAGACCTACTCTTCTGTTTGCCTTTACCTTGTTCAATGTTCAGGCTAGGAGAGTATTTTCTTTCTTTTATTGATCACATTTTCTTTGATTATATTAATGTGCCAATTTTATTTTCTGGTTAGTTTTTTTTTGTGTGTGTGTGTACATGTGTGAGTGTGAGAGAGTGTGTGTGTGTGTGTGTGTGTGTGTAAGAAACCTTTGCCTCTAGTCATATCTTGAAGACTTTTTGCTATAGTTTAAAGCTGCTTAGTTTTAGCATTTGCTGAAGAGAAATGAGAATGTGTATCAGCAGAGACACTTCCACATGAATTTTTATAGCAACTTTGGAAACAAATTACTATCAAGAAGAAATGCATAATCCAATTGTGTTATCTTTTATAATAAAACAGTACTCACCAATAAAAGAGAATGAACAACTAACTCCACAAATGGAATGACCAATGGTGATTTGCACAACAAATGCCAGCCACAAAAGAATACATTTTATAAGATCCCGTTTATAAGGAGGCCAAGAACAAAGGGAATGAATTGAAGTTGTAGAAAGCAAAAGTCCTTAGCTCTGGAATGGTTCCTATTGGTTCCTCCCAGGCGGGGGGGGGGGGGGGGG